>NC_056741.1:1441645795-1441770795 GCF_019279795.1 Protopterus annectens | reverse complement strand
ATGGGTTATACCAGTAGGCAGACATTCTCTGATAGTTCAGTTAATCCAGTACAGGGTTGCATGAAGTTGAGTATTTTATGGTGCATAGTGGAATGTGCAACTCATAGAAGGCACCCAGCTTTAAAATGAACTGGAGAAAAAAAATGCCAGGAGGAAGCAAACTTTACAACTCTGCTTCTGTATCTTACTTCTAGTGTGTCTTAGCTGGTTCAGATATTAATGGTTATTAAATCTCATGTCACTTTGAACTATGTATATACTTTTGTTTAGTCCTAATTTATAAATAAACTAATAAGGTACAAGACTCAGAATGTAAAAAGCTAAAGCAGATTTCACTGTAAAACTTGTGTAGAATTTATATTACTGGCAGCTTAATGTTAGTCTTCAGTAGGAAGTACTACAGTTATTCTAAAAGATCTCTAACTTGATTATGGTGAAGAAAACAATTTTTAGTATATTCTTTCAGTCTTTCTTAGTGAGATTGTTTACCAGCTTTGTAGCACCAGAGTGGGCCTTCAGAGCAGTAATGTGAATAGTTCACATACGTGTACCAGATGTTAAAAATCCATCATGACTACGATGAATTTAATCAAAAGGACATACATCACTACAGGTACATATTAATAGATGTTTGCCATAAAAAATAATTTAGCTGCCTTCTTTTAGAACAGCTTTCACTTGTTTTGTACATAAGTGTTTACTAGATTAACAACCACAAGGGACTTTTTAAGCCTAGTTATGTATCCCAAATCTCTGATCAAAGTTCTGGTACCTTTGATAAGTGTAAACAGGGATTTGTGAGATAAATGTTTACAAGCAGGAGCCTGGGAGATGAACCATTTACATGTTGCCTTTGTCCACTGGAGACATAGGTGCCAAACCAGGGATGAATTTCCTGTTCCCCGTCCAATTTACCAAGTTACATTTGAATTTAATTGAATTAGGGAGGAGCTCTGCTTCACATGGATGGGGAGCCTGTTCCAGAGATGGGGTAGTCTCTGGGATACACACCTGTCTCTCCATCAGGTCCTATTTATATTACAGGCAAGGAAACAGTATATTACAGGCAAGGTTTAAGTCTTTAGAATGGGTAATTCTGGTACTGTTTGTTTTGTGGATATGCAGGAGGTGTTGGGTATGACAATGCTTTGTATGCCAGGCATAGAACCTCCCTCAACAGCCTGTAGGAGACAGAATACAAAGATAGGAAACAAATAGTAAAAAAAGGATTGTCTACTTTCAACAATGGACCTGAGATGGTGGGAAAAGGATCTGTTTAGAATTAACCTTTGGTTGGGTTTCTGAGGCATTGCAATGATTCAAGTGTTTGGATTGTGTTATACAGGGATAGGGCCTTGAGGCAGTCTGCATAGGATATGTTACTTACACCCTGTACTCTCTTAGCAAGGAATGTCTGTAGACATTCCAGTTGTTGGATATACCTGGTTAGGTACATAGGGGGCATTGTACTCAATGATAGTTCTGATGAATGCTGAATACAGTGGACTTCCTTGGACCTTGTTTATAATGTTGCACAACATAGAATGATATCCTCATTACTGTCTATGTGTGTCCCCAAGTCCCTGACTACTGGGTTAACTTTTAGGGGTTGTGTTGTCAGTTTGATAGTTACCAGGCATGGATAACTTCCTGAAGGATACTATTATACATTTCTTGGCATTTATCTTTAGTCCATGGCTCTGACACTAGTTGTGTGTGTCAGCCCTTCCTGGAGAACAGTTGTGTTGGTGGGGGAATTCAATGGCAGTGCCTAATTTGCATTCAACTGCAAATTAGTCAGTCAGGGGCCACTGACATTGGCCTTGACTTCAGAGAAGTAAATGCCAAAAAGGAGCAGTCCCAGGACATATCCCTGAGGGACTTCTCTTGTGATTGGCCTCTTTGAGGTGGACTTCCCAATTCTAACTTCCTGGGTCCGGCCTATGAGCCAGCTGGTTATCCACTGGGTGACATAAGGGATTGTACCTAACTTGCTCAGTTTGTCAACAATGCCCTAGTGGGGTATTGTGTCAAATGCCTTGGCCAGATCAAGGTATGCAGTGTGAAACATTTTGCCCTCATCCAATGCTTTGCTAACCTTCTCAAAGAACTCCACCAGGATGAGTAGGCATGACTTGACCTTAACAAAACCAAATTGAGTTTGGTCCTGAGTCTGGAGATTTCCTATGTCATTATTGATCATTCCCATGATAATTATTTCCATGGCTTTGCATATGAGATCAGTGAGACTTATGGGTCTGCACTTTTCAGGGTTTATAGGTGGGCCACCTTTGTGCATAATTTTAAGCTGCACTATCACCATTCACAAATATCAGCTCACACTCTCTCTGACCCTCCCTGAATAAAAATGACAGCATCGTTGATACATTTTCACTATGCCTCATATGTAGTTTATCCAATTAGTGTGAAGTTTTTAATGCTCAGCTGTGTTTCACTTATCCTGATTTATTAACAGCAGCAAATGATATTCACCAATACAGCATCTCATCTGCTTTTTTTTTTTTCAAACCGCAATCTGATCAAATTTTAAAATGAATGTTATTTATGTTTTCAGATAATACTATCAAATGATGTCTGATATGTAAACACATGCACTGCTTTTTAGTGTACCAGGGTATTAATGATGGATTTTTCCTGTCTTTCAGTCTAAGAAATGTGTTTCTTTTTCTAAAGAAATCCATCTTTCCCTGTTTATTTTACATTAAACCTTTTGAGTGTTTTTGTGGTTGATACTCATGATACAGTTACTTTTTTTTATTGTAACAGGTAAGCAACCTTACAGTGTCTTTCTGTGCTTTATTGCGGCCAATTATTTCTGTACCTGCTACTATCTTGAGCAGAGAGTTCCAAGGGAGATTTTCCTATTGTGAACTGTCTAGAACATATTTGGCTTTTTTCTGTAGTTTTGCTATAATGTGTTGCACTGCCACCATCTGCTGACTTCGTTGAAATACTGCACGTTTTGCACAATGCTTTGTTTCCTATTAATTCTAACCCCTAAAGATAGCTGTAAAGGTTTGATTGAAACGTTCCCCTTAAGTTCATGAAATCATTTACCTTCACTAAGCCATGAAGAGCTTTTATTATCTTGTTCTGCACATTTTGTAGACCCTTTTCCAAGATTTGTAATTAGTGCTGGGAATACAAATGAGAAAAAGAAAATATGACATGAATGTTTCTGACTTGACCCATCTGAGAGTGAAGTGCTTTTTTCACATGGAAAGAAGAAAAGTTATTGGTTAAAATGTAGTAGAGAATGTTATGGTTCATCTTCTGTATAAAGAAGAAAAAAGTTTAAGCAAAGAGCAGTGTTTCTACTGTCCAAGAGAAAGTAAAAAGTTACTGATTTGACTCACCGTGTAAACAAAGGTTTGAGTTTTACAGGCTCTGTTTGTACACATCCTAACTCTAGACAGAAGCTCCCGAATTACCACAGAAGACCAGATATTTGTGCTTGGTTTGTCTTCCTTTTCCAGAGTTTTAACAAATTCTACTGTAAATTAAATAGACCGCATCACTATGATTAATAATTTGATTATTGAACATTGACTTTGTTGCACTTGTGTAAATGCTTTCATTTTCGATTTGTGTTATTGTTAATTTCATGATTTACTAATTCAGTCTTCCAAAGCTTTGCTCATTAAAACTTATATTTGATGTTGTTGCAAGGCCGACATACATGTTGCTTGTATTAGATTAATTTTTTCCCTAGTATTAACAATGTTTTAGTTTCAGTAGAGATCTGATGTCAGGTTGTAACTACTGCTTGTCAGATGACTGTGTGTAAAATTATTTTTTCAGTCCTACTTTAGCCAGGCTGTGGAGTTAAGATGCTATAAGTGTTAATGATATTTGACATAATACAGAAAATGACATTTTGTTTAAGAAGAAATTTCCATAACACTGTTAGAGAAAGTTTAACATTCAGACACACGCAAGTACTTGGTATATTTTATGGCATACAATTTGATTAGTGGCTATTTGAAATTTATGGGACTAGTGTGTTTCCATGCCAACTTTTGTTCTTTAAGTATATGTTTGTTGTCTTTTAGCAATACCAAACCGGACAGCACACCTGTCAACTTCTTAGTGCAAGAATTCTGGACAAAGATTTAAAATCAGGGACAGAATTACGCTTATGAACTTAGAAAGTTGATAGAATAGCAGGTGTTTTATTGTTACACATTTTCTGAACTATTTGAGCTATGAAACTCAGTTTCTGACATTATTTAGTGACTTCAGTGTAAATCATTTGCCTGAAAACAGCACATTCTATCAAGAATAGGCTTAAAATAAAAAGGCAAAAATGTAGGCATTTTGCGAAAATCTGGACAGTTGAGAGGCTTACTAGCTAGGGATGAACAGTTTTACAGCTTTCAGGCTTGATTCATAACCATATTTGGGATTGAGTTCTACAAGTACCCATCTGTTTTTCTGCATCTGCTTTGCAGTACTTGCATGTTTACAGGACAAACACCCCTGAATTTATGCTTGCTTTGCTTTTGTGTATTACTTCTGCTTTGTAAAGTTACTTGTAACATATGTTAATGTTATCCACTTTGCTGATTTGTATTTTATTTTTGCAAGGTCAGGCTTCTCTTACCCACTTACTTAAATATACTAACTGCATGGTCGAGCAACCACAGAGAAACATGAAAGCTCAAAACTTTGAATCACTGCTCCCCCACAGGACCCATGTTAGCATTTGTTCCTAGTTTCACAATGGTAGGGGTGATTCAGTATTTCAAATTTTTAGACATGTGGTCTTTAGCATTTTGGTCTTTACATATTATGGCCTCAAGATTATGGGTTTCATTCGACAGGGTTGTGAGAATAAATCTAAATGTGCATGAGTATGTTATGTGTACGTATATATCTGTGTGTGTGTGTGTGTGTGTGTGTGTATATATATAGTGTGTGTATGTGTATGTGTATATATATATATATATATATATATATATATATATATATATATAAAATGTGTGTATGTGTGTGTATATATATATATATATATATATATATATATATATATATATATATATATATACACACACACACACACACACACACACACACACAGATCTACTTTTAAACACTGAAATTCCATAAGACTAAAGACCACAATGCTGAGATGAAAATAATGAAACTTAGAATGCCGAACCACGTCTTTTTTTCTCAGGGCAAGTGAACACTTGCCCAACGTGAGGAATAATGCCCTTTTCCCTACTGTAATGCAATCCTGGAGGTGGTATATTTAATTAGGTGAGGTGAGGGCAGTGTAGCCCCCCACTTAGGTGGGTTTTAGATAGTACTGTTTGTTGTAATGTAGTTTTGGGAGTTTAGTGTAGTTTTGCAGTTCGGCATTCTAAGATTCATTATTTTCGTCTCGGTATTGTGGTCTTCATTCTTACGGAATTTTGGTGTTTAAAAGTAGATACACACACACACACACACACACACACACACACACACACACACACACACACACACACACACACACACTTGAATTTTCTGTGTGTGCATGTCACTGAAATGTCTAAATCTTGTGGCCATTAGAACAGGGTATTCAGTTTTTTAAAATTCTACATTATGTTGATTATTTGTTGCACATGAAGTTTCCTGGTCACTATATTCATAAAAGATGGTTGTTTTTAATTACTTTTGTGATGCAGGTTCATAGGTCTCTTGAAACACCAATTTAAACGTAATCACCATCTGAGTTCTTTTAATCCAGTGTTAAGTGGATAGTTGAAAAGAAGTAATTCCAGTGTTAAAGATGGCGATCTTTTTCGAAGGTTCCAATATTCCTTGCTGTTATTTGTTTAAATGTATAAAGATTTGTTTAATTTAATTAAAACTGTAATTTAATCAAGAAATACTGAGTAACTAGTACTCATCTAGTGATGTGTTTCTTTTGTTGTATAAACAGGGTTTGCACCCAGATCATACCTATTACAACTTACCTGGAGCTAAGTATTATAGCAAGAAAAAAGTTGTGGGGGTGGCAGTGGGCATGCTACCATGAATCTCTGTTTTTTTTGTGATTACATCACATACACACTTTTCTGTACACAGATTTCACTGATATGGTGATTCCGATTTACTCTAAATGTGTTATTAAAATTTCAACGTAGGCTTGATATACTGTTTCCTTAGTCTTTTTTTCCAATGACCTTTAAAAGCTTGATGTATTCAGTTTTAATAGCCCCATAACTATGTAAATATTTCAATGTAATGCTGGTTAAGAAATCTTTAATTAATAGGTAAATTGTTAGACACCGTGTAATGCTGGTTAAGAAATCTTTAATTAGTAGGTAAATTGTTAGACACCGATATGTGACATTTATCTCTTAAATGCTTATGTTCATCATACTGATCACTCCTGCAGTAGCCTTAGCTGTATGGGTTACATCCCTCCAAGGATATAACGACTGGCTAGCTTCCAAAGCTTTAGGGCACCTTCCACACACCAAACTGTCAGGTAGCTTGAGCTGAGCTGACTAAAAGACAAGTTTAGATGCCAAGCTGCTTAGAGCTTTACTGCTGCCGAAAAGTTCACTCTTCTGAGGCTATTAAAGATTGATGGTCAGCTCATGATGTTCCTTTGCTGGGCAGGTAAGTTCCAGTTGGAAGAAAAAAGACTTTCAATTACTTTTGTTCATTATTAATACCCTTCTCTTCAGGAAAATTATATAAATGCTAGGAGATGGTGTTTTAATGAACTGTCACAAGACTGTATTGTACTTTTAAATTAAAGCACAATATTTCTGTCAGTTTAAAAGTTGTTTAAAGTATTTGAAAAAACATTTTTTTTCCTGTGGATAAATTGTTTTTTTTTTTGGGGGGGGGGTGGTCTGATAAGTTTTCTAAAGTTCTTCTTACTGTGTTTTTGAGTGAAAAAGTGACTTTTAAAGACTTATTTCACTGGCTTTTGCTGGTTGTTTTCCCTTGGAAAAAGGTACTATTTTTGGCTTGACCATGGAAAAAACAGTCAGTCCTATGATCAGACTTTTTTCCAGCCACAGAAAGAAAAAGTTAAGCAAACAGCCTTTGGCACCAAAGCCGGCTAGCAATTTGCCTCAGCTGTAGGTGGGTGACTCTGCTGCTGTCATTTGTTGTACCTCAGACCCCTCATCTTTTATCACAGCTCCCATTGGAGTAAGCACCTGCAGTCACTGTGGACTGAGCTGTTGGGGTTCCCCTCCGAGGGCAAAGGAGAGCCTCTCTTGTTGGTCCTGAGAGAGGGAATGAGGAAGGTTTCCCTGTCTTGTCAGAATGTTGTGCTCTGGAGAAGCACTGCTGCCATTTATAACACTGATGGCCCCATTTTTTCTGTCAAAAAGAAACGGAAAACTAAACATGTATTTACTCCTCCTTAGATTTTATTAAATAGGAGTAGCTTACTGCGTCTAGCTTGGGGTTTTGTTCAGTGTTTTGCTCCTTATTTATTACTTTCTGGTGAAATAAAGAAGGATGCCTCCTTTCCTGAAGAGATTCAGTATTCTGAATCTGGACAGGAAGATGAAGGGAAAGACACAGGTTTTCTCCTCAGTTTTCTGATTCTGACACAGTGGAAAGCTCAGTTTCTGATTCTCCCTTTGGGGTTCCTCTCTCTTTGAGTCTATTTGCAGAATGTACCAGTGTTTTCAGTGGGAGTACACTGAAGTTTCTCAGTTCTCTCAGAAAACCTTACAAACTGTTACAGAAGGAATTTCCTGAACCTTCACCATTTCCTGTCAGCTTTGGTGTGTGTGTGTGTGTGTGTGTGTGTGTGTGTGTGTGTGTGTGTGTGTGTGTGTGTGTGTGTGTGTGTGTGTGTGTGTGTGTGTGTTTTCCTTGAAAGTCAGCCTTGTGCCTCTAGGAAAGGGAAATAGAATATACAATGTGTCTTACTCTTTTTGTATGCACTTCCCAAACTTGACCTAACAGCTGTAGCTTTAGTTATTTAAGCTGCTGCTAAACAGTTAATTCTCCTACTCCGATAAGGATAGGAAGATAATTGCTGGGTATGGGAAATAGTGTATGTTTCTGCAACTTTGATTTTCAGAATTTTGATTTATCAGGTTTATATGTTAGTGTTTATTCTGACTAATTTTGAAATTATCAAGAATGTTGTCTGCATTTTCTTCTTGTGAAGAAACATCTGCTTTAAATGATTTAGTTTCTTCTATTATACTAGTCACCGCTGTCTGTTTACCATGCGCGTGTATGACTCAATTGATAATTCTTCCAAGGCTATGGCCTCTGGTACTGTTTTGGGGAGGTTTGCTTGGATGCATTCACAGAACCTCTCACAAGGATGTGGATGGTTTCCTCTTTTGGAAAGAGATTTGTTTTCTTTTTTGTTCCTTTGCTGCAGAGATGATCAAAAAGAGCGATGAAAGGGGTGATTTAAATCAGAGAAGCTCTTAAGATTTTATGCCCTCCTCTTCCTAAATTTCAAAGGGATTCTGTAACATCTTATCAAATTTTGACATAATGGCAAGGGTGTTCCAAAACAAATTCAGGAAATCTCAAAAACCAAAGACAGTCCAACTACTCAGTTTGATTTTATAAGGGACATTGTTCCCCTTCTCACCCTGTCAGTCCCTTTGCCCTTTCAGAAAGTCAGAATCTCCATTTTTCTCTTTGGCAACAGATAGTTTCAAATAAATTGATTTTGCAGATCGTTCATCCTGATTACAGACACCAGTGAGAGCATATTCCTCCCTGCCAAGATGTTATTTCTCATTCATCAGTCATGGCTCTTTTATTTCCCCTTGTCCTTTATTACATGTTCCAGGGAGTGATAGAACCAGTCTCTCTTTCTCAAGTTGGGATAACTTTTTATTCAGGGATGTTTTTAGTGACAAAGAAAGAAGACATTTGGAGAACAGTTCTGAATATTTCCTCTTAGACCCGTTTGTGATACTACCTAACTTCAAAATAATCTCTATTCACAATCAGTTGCCTCTTCTTACTCATTCAACTGTCCTGGTAAATATACATTTAATGGATGCCTATTATCTCATTCCTTTTCATCCAGACTTCAGGAGTTTCCTTAAGTTTTTGTGTCTGGATTACGTTAAAAGTTCTCTGCTTTACCCTTTGGACTACCCACTGCAAAACAAATGTTCATTAAATGACGAGCATCATTTAGTTGCTAGTTCGTTACGGGCTACAGGGTATCCATTTTCTTTTTTTTCTCCATATTTAGATGACCTGCTTATATTTTCACAGCCTTTTAGTGTCAGAACTCTCTCACTTGGGTGAGAGAGCTCTTACACAAGCTGGGATTCCAAGAAAATATTTAAAAATCATTTTCAACTCCTTCACACACAATTTTGTTCATTGGGTGTCAGCTGGGACATTGCAGTTCAAAGAGCTTTTCTTCCACAGGAAAACAGATCTATATTTAAATTTATTTCTAATGTTTTTCACACAGACCTTGGTCACTGAGAAGGAATACCTCAGGATTTTGGGTCTCATGGCATCTATCATTCTCACGATAACCCTGGCTTCATACTCTTCATGAGAAAGAAACAGTGGTGCCTGAAGTATCTTCGGTCCCAACATCAACATCCCTTGTCTTTTCAAATCCCAGATCTAAGGTTTGTCAGTAGAAAAAATAATTGGTGGAGACCGTAAATATCCCTAAATACAGATCTCCCCTTATCCTTCCCTGTTCCAAAGCAGTCAGTCATCACAGATATCTCAGACTTTGCTTGAAGAGCAGTTTCAGGAGAGATAATAGTGGAAGGCATGTGGAGACACCAAGGACAGATGTAAGCATATCCATATCCATATACATATATAAATAATATATGAAAGACGTGCTTACCCTGATCAAGGCAGTCAACCCTCGGAATTGTCTTTGGCCCCAGGACCTCTTCAAGTTGTTTCGGACAATAAAACAAGTCATGTAGTACCTCTTCAATCAGTAGGACATAGGCCAATACCCCCTTTGCAGATTAGCCATCTTAGCTTGGGATATAATTTCCCAGCACGGTCTCACTGTACAGGCATCATTCTTTTCATCAGAACAATATTGTGTGGCAGACAAGCTGCCCATGACAGGGCAGTCCATCACACATGCAAACTTGATCAGGGGGGTCTTCCAGGATTTAATCTGTCTGTGGGGAGTTCCTTTAGTAGCCTCATTTGTCTCCTCTCTGTAAGTCAACTGAAAAATAAACATTTTCCAAGACTCCATGCTAGAAGGCATGGAAGACAGATGCCTTTTTCTTTGACAGGAATGTTTCTGTATCTTTCTGGACATCAGTGGAAAGGATAGAAAAGTAATCTCACAAGATCTTTGTGGTGACTCCCTTTCTGGCCCAGGCAACATCCTGACCACAGTCAAATTCAGCTGACTACCTGGGTGTCAAATTCAGCTGACTACCTGGGTGATAAGTTGTCTTAATTTCTGTTAGGCACCTGTTTACTGAGGATATGCAACAAGTACTAATGGAGGCAAGAAAACCTGATATTAGAAAATCATATATTAACAAATGGAAAAGGTTTTCTAGTTGGTGCCAACAACAATAGCATAACCAGCACCCATTCAGGTCTAGTTGTTCTCTGGCTTTACAATATTTATGTGAGTTACTTTCCTATGGCCTTTCTTACTCCTCCATCAGGGTTCAGTTATTGGCCATTTAAGCTTGTCTGCCCATGGATTCTCCTCTTTCAATGCTTTCTTGTGTTCAAAATGTTTTTGAGTTTTTTTTTTTTTTTTTTTTTACTTGAGACCTCCACTAAAATCAGTGGCTCCTTCTTGGGATCTTAATTTTATGTTAGAAAAGCTAACACTTTATCCATTTGAACCAACTAATATGGTTGACTTGAGACTCAACATGAAAGAAAGTTTTACTGATTGCTCTAACCCCTGCAAGAAGGGTATCTGAGTTGCATACTCTTATGGTGAGTCAACCATATCTCATTTTCCACAGATACAGGGTTTCTTTGAGAACTAAACTGTCTTTTATACCTAAAGTGGTATTCAAGTTTACTTTAAGCCCAACTATCCGTTGCTCCATTTTTTTACTGATCTTAAAAATGAGGGAGAAAAGATGCCCTGTACCTTGGATGTCCACTGACAACTTGGCTATTATCTTGACATAACTAAATCTTTCAGAACTGTGAATCTGCTATTCTTTTCTTGTGATGGTAAGAAGACGGAACACCCTGTGTCAATACAGATGGTTTTCAAATGGTTGTCTAAGGCTACTACCTTTTTTTATTCACCATAACAACAATTTTACAGGTAGAGTCATAGCCTCCTCTCCCAGGGCCTTGGCTTCATCTCTGGCTTTTCTGAGAGGGTTGGATTCTAGAAGTATTCTAGAATTTGCAACTTAGTCCGCTGTAAATATTTTTACAAAATACTATAAGCTTGGTTCCTTGTCTCTGTCTAGTTCAAGCTTTTGTAGAGAACATTCTTCTAGGACTCCTAGATTGTTCTTCCACCTTCCAAATGTTTTAAACTAGGGTAATCTAACCATATAGCTAAGGCTACTCGGCTGTGATTAATATGATGACCACAGTACAGTTATGTTAGTAAACTTAACATGATAGCAGATGTTTGGATGATCACTGCTGCTGGTCCTACCCTCCATCCTCCTTATTTTGTTGGTGTGTTTATGCCAGGGTGAGGTTGTTTTATTTTGTCCTTCAGGGCTCAGCCTACCTCCGTCTGTTGCAGGAAAGCTCTGAAGGGCATGGCACCTAACGTATCATTCAGTCAGTTCAGCTGGAGTTGCTTGACAGTTTGGGCATGTGGAAGATCTCCTGAAGCTTTGGAAGTTGGCCAACTGTTATATCCTTTGCAGGATATAACCCATATAGCTAAGGGTATTGCAGTAGTAAACATTCAGGCATGTACTGTTATGGTAAGTTTCCTTACACAGCTGTACTTTAATGTCACTGAACATTTGTATTTTAATAATGATGCTTCACTTGTAGTCATTTTGTCAGTATATGGATCTTTCTATTTTTTTTTTAAGTAGGGAGATGATAGTCCTAGACTGTTAGCCCGAATCTAATAATGACATCTATATTGCTCCATTTCCATGGGAACAAGAAGGGATATAAAGCTTGTCCAATTGTCATCAACTGAAAATAACACAGCCACATGGTGGAAATTTGTGATTGTTAGTTTTTGTGATTTTTGTTAGTTTTTGTGATATTTTTCCTTTATACTGTGAAAGGCACTGTGCTGTATTTCTGCTTGCATTTTCACCCCCCCACCCCACCGTAGGTTCATACATACTTACAATGCAATTGATATTTGATGACCTTTAGAAGATGAGCCGTATATTTCCATTAAGTTTTTAGCCCATATATTTTAAATACAAATAAATCAGAGAGGAGCAGAACATTTATACATTGCCCCTATCCATGAGGGGCAAGGCTGCTAAACCAGGGATGAATTTGGGGTTACCCATCCATTCATACAGATTATATTTGAAAAGCGTAATAGAAGCACTTTGCTTTATGTGGAGAGGAAGGCAATCCTAAGGAAGTGTAATTCTCGGTGGTACGTCTGTTCCTCCAGCGTGTTCTGTTTATGTTATAAAAGAGATATACATCTATTGAGGAGGTGTTTATAATCCCATTGGGATTGCAAATGTGCAGTACAATTGAGAGTATGCCGTCTGTTCCTGCTGTGTGCATAACATAGAAATAACATCCCAGTATCCTGTATGTCACGGAGAAGAGGAATAAGACTTTGAAATGGTTTGGATAGTTTTGACGATTTAGGACCTTGAGTTTCTTAGGAAGCAAGTATTACTAGGTGTTCAGGTTGTCAAATGGTTGGACATGTACACTGCAAAGTTGGGCATTATACACAATGATTGTCTTGATGAGTGTGGAATACAGAGGAATGGATCATATCTATGAACGTGGATACCATACCCTTAGTAATAAGCTGTGTAATGAAAAAGCACTTTCTTGCATTAGTAGATATGTAGTTAGTGATCAAGTTGCCTAACTACTGGATCTATTTTCAGGGGTGTGTTGTCAGTGCAAGAGTTACAAGTGACCTCTTGCTTTTTAAAGGAAGCTGTTATAATTTTCTTGACATTTAGTTTAAGTCCATGGGTTTGACACCAACTATTGATTTGGGAATGGCCCTGATGGAGAATCTTGGTGACATCTGCAGTGTTTATGATTATACTAAGTTTACTGTCATCTACAAACATGGTAAGCCATAAACCCTTAACAGTGTGTTTGATTTCTGAGAGATAAATGTGAAAAAGGAGTGGCCCAAGTACTAAACCCTGTGATACTCCACTAGTAACAGGTGTTTTGAAGAGGGTAGAATAGCCCACCTTTATTGATTGGGTTCTATGAACCAGTTTGCTATCCATTGGATTGCACAAGGATTAACATCTAGCTGAGACAGTTTATCTGTAATATCTCAGTGTGGGATGATACTGAATGCCTTTGCAAGGTCTGGTTATGTGGAGTGCATGGATTTGCCATCATCACTTGCTTGATTAACCTTTTCAAAGTAGTCAGCCAGGCTAAGTAGGAAGGATCTGCCCTTGACAAATCCAAACTGGCTTTGTTTGGAGAGTTTGTAATCTGTGTCCTTATTTATTAATTCCATAATGATTCTTTCCTTAGTCTTATAAATGAGTTTGGTCAGACCTACTGGTCTAATTTCCTGGTTCCATTGTCACCCCATCTTTCTGCAAGGGGTTGACAGTTTCTGTCCTCCATTTGTCTTGTACAAAACCTGTTTGGAGGTTGACATTGAATATCCCCTGTAGGGTGGTCCAACAGGTACTGTTTCAGATTGTCCAGTAAGCAGCCTGATATGTTATCTGGCCCCATAGAAGCAGTATTCTTGGCCTTGGATAGTGTCTTGAGGACTTGCTTATGGGAGATTTGAGGTAAGGGTGTAGATGAAGTAGGAAATCTGAGAATGTAGCAGAGGAGAGCGGGTGAAGTTAGAGCTAAATTTAGCTGCTGGTAGAATGGGTATGTCCTCTGGGTCCAAGTTTGTGATATCATTCACTATTAGCTCTGGACAGTGCTGGACATTGTTTCTAATAGTTAAGGAAGGCTTTGAGGTTGCCATTTGCCTGGGTGGATATTTTTACCTCATATCTGTTAAGTTTAGCAAGTGCTTTTTTTTAATATTGATGGTTGTATTTATTTTTACATGTAGTGATATATTTTCCTTTGTTATATAACCTGTTTAAATATGGTTCCATCACAGGGATTTATTTTGGCATTGTATTTTCTTTGGAGGGGGACAGGTGCATCTGAGAAGCTCTTCACATGTGCATAGAATTTGGCAGGAAAGGATTCTGCATAAGCAGTAGGGGATTTTGAATTTACCCAGGTCAATACTCAGTTTCAGTAGAGTAGCCTTGCCATAATCTATGAATACCAAGGTATTGAAGGATGTTTCTGGCTTCATTCACCTTAATATTGATATATGTGACTACATTCTTAAGGTGAATGTGGCTGAGTTGCAGACCTGTTTTGACCAAGGAAGGAGTTACAATTGGGAAGCAACTGAGCTGTCCTGTATTTGTGAGGATAGTGTCAAGGATTTTATTGCCCCTGGTTGGTGTTCAAACTACATAGTCCAGAGGGGTTGTATTGATGAAGTCCAGAAATCTCCGGACATGCATTTTAGAAAATGTACGTGTCTTCCAGTTAATGGAGATGTAAATGAAGTCACCTAGGAGAATGGTGGCTGGCTAAATGCATAGGGACACCATACTAGTTAGGTAGGAGCTGTGGGCATAGGGGGACATAGAGAGGGTCCTATAGTTAGCTATGATGTGAAAAGGGGGGCCTTGTTATTGGTAACTTGGATATGGAGGAGTTCCACATTATCTTGTCTAACTAGTCTAAAGGTGAATATATATATATATATATATATATATATATATATATATATATATATATATAAATATTTATTTTGTCCGTTTAATGCTTTCATTTGGTGTGCTGGGCCTGAAAGTGTGCTTAGGCATTGACATCCTTCACTAATAGGGTGCTGTCTATGGTCTTGAACCAAGTCTGTGTAACAATGCATATATAGATGTATTCTAGGGTAAGGAGTTCTTATAAGGAGTGCAGGGTTTTTTTACCCCTCCTAGCACTGTTATTTATGTTACTCAGATTCTGTTTTTTTATGTTGGAAGATTTTCAGGACTGGCAATGCCTAAAATAGGCATTATGTGAGTGGACAAATCTTTAACAAATATACAAAATTGATGGGGAGGCAGATGCAGACCATCCCTGACTAAACACGACTGTCTGCCATGTCCACCCAGGCTGATGACATGCTGCCTGCCCTATTAGCCTTCCCTTGAGTGATATCAGAAGCAAAGCCTGTTGTTAAAGTCAATAATATTCTGTTCATATTGCGACATCTTTCTCTGTGATGGTAAAATGCTGCTCAAGGCTAGGTTCATACCTGCTGAGACACACATTCCAAGAGCTCCATCATGTTTGCCTTCATATAGTACAGGGAGGTACATCTCAAGTCATTTACACCCACATGTACTGTAACTGTCATATGTGTACCTGACTTGAGTGGCTGCATAATGTGGTGACTCCTAGCAGCTAACAGGTAACTGACCATGGCCCCTCTCCCTTCAACAGCCTGGTGAGTGATATATCAGTGTGTCTCACCTGTGACTAAAATGTTAGTTTGTGTAGAGGTTTGCCTTATGGGATTTTTAATTTAGATATTACTGTTAGATGCATGTTTCAAGGTGGGTTCTGCCTGTGTTGTGTGCTTGTGAGGTTGCTGAGTATTCTTGTTTCTTAGGTTACATTTAGAAAGCCTTAGTGGTTTAGGCAGGCTCCTTTTAAGAGCCTCAGCACATGTAGCTCTATGTGTTTGGTCACATCTGTGTATGTTGGGTTTACAGTGGTGGTGTATCATGCTTACAATCTGTAGTTTCAAATGTGTTCATATGAGAGTTTTGCATCCCTCATACACTGTCATTTTATATAACCGGTTTCTGTCAGTAAATATGAGACAATTGCTACATTGTCATTGATGCCCATTGCAGCACAATTGGCTACAGAGATGTTTAAAAAGTATAAATCCATGATTCTAGGTGTTTACTAATGTGAGCTGAAGCAGAATTTGCACCTAGGTGGTTTGGACTGTATTACAAGAGCTGCTTCTGTCTGGCAGTGGAGATAGTGCTGCTTTCAACACAGATGCATGCATCTAGGAATTAATGATCCTTATGTCTTTCTCTCACCAGAAGCAAAAGAGTAGCATTAATAACAAACTGTTTGCTAACACTTAGTATTAACCCAGCTGTTGCTGGGTTCAGTGTACTTGCTATAGTCCTCTCTTGGTAGATTTGCAGGATGTTATGTACACCAGCTGGATGCGTAAGACAGATGAGCTGCATAAAGGACTTGAAGAAAGTCTGTCCAAAACTATAAGCAGACCACTCAGTGAAGATTGATGTGCACTGCCCATGAAATGCCCTCCAGGGATACTATGGTGAAAAGTGAGGCATTGTAAGTGATGTTGCTAGAAGATAAGAGTTAACTTATTTTAAAAAAAAGTGTCACTGTGAAGGGCAAGGTTACATATATAACACTTTAGGAATATTGTAACCATAAGTTTATTTCCTGGTAATGCAAAACTTGCTCATTATAGTAATTTTCTAAGTTTATAAAACAATTTTTAATATCCCCCTTTATCCAGCTTCATAATTCTTAGGTCATTATTTTCAACTAGACCATCCAGCTTTTGTTTCTGCTTATAGGTTAAATTGTAATCTTTTATGTTTAATTTACTCAAATTTTAAGTCCCTAATCTCATTTTCACACATTTATTCAAATGCCATAATAGAGAGGAGCCAAAGGAGGATTAAACAGACTACTTTGCTTAATGTCACCACCCTGAACATTTGCTTTACTTTTAAAGAAAAGTTTCAAATTCAACTTTCTTGTGAACAACTTTAATTCAAGTAAAGTATCCACTAAATCAATGGATGTGTTAGGAATGAAAGTTAAGTTTCTTCTAAAATATAGCAAAGTGTTTCTGAGTAATCACCACATTGCTGTAATTAAAAATCTTAAACCCGTTTTGTTCATAAATAATATCCCATGTAACCATGCAATCTAAGTCACTCCTGCCCTTCACCTTTCCTTTCTATTTCCCCTTCTGTGGGGTGTGGTGATGATGATAACTCTCTTGATAATTCTCCCCCTCACAGTATCCTCTCCACTTTCCCTTATTTGATGTAATCGGGGAAACCTTCTTGGCAACAGGGGATACTCTTGTAGTGCTATCGAGGGAGGTAAATCAAAAAAATTTGCATTGTTTTCATTACTCACACCCCATGATTTGTCATTATTCCCTTGAAGACCACCCCCTTCATTCCTAACACCAAGAGAAGTCCTCATACACTTGAATTAAAGTTGCCGACAAAACTTGAATTTGAAATGCTGGATGGTTTAGTGGAGAATAGAGACCTTAGAATTCTGATGCTAGATAAAGGGGTTGGGGTAGTTTTAATGAATTATTTTGATTATTGAACTAGGATGTATCTCTATTTGAATAACAATTCTTATACTGAATTAACTTCTCGAAATGAATTTAGCTTATAATAAAATTGATAGTGTACTGTATGACTCTTTATAGTAATGAAAATAATTTGAGAATGAATAATGAATTACTTGGAGGTTAGGAAACTCATTGTCCCCTCAATATTTGGCATACACAAGGTACACAAAAAATTGCTTGCCTCCTGTTGAGGCCTATTGTGGCATATAGGGGTAAAAATGGAACCAGAGGTAAATTTGTTGGTACTTCTTTAAAAACATTTTTTGATGATAAAAAGCATGTATTAAAGGATTCTTGGCATTTCATGAATGATCTTGCTAAAATAAAATTTGATGAAAGTGCTGTTTTACTAATTATAGATGTTAAGGACTTATATTTAGTTGTACCACATGGGGAATGTTTAGACTGGTTCCATGAGGCTTTGTATATCAGAACACAAATAGATAGACTAAGACTTAAATTTTAGTTAGTCTAATGAAGATTGTTCTGTGTAATAACTTTGTTTATTTTGATGGTGAGTATTACAAGCAAATAAGGGGTGTGGCTATGGGTGCAACAGCACCACCAGTTTTTGTGAATATTGTTTTATGGTTTTGGGAAACTAATTTAATCTGTTTAAATGCAGATTTTATGAAACTGTAGTTGCTCATTTTAGATTTTTAGATATATTCATTATTTGGAATGGATCTATTGATTAAAAGATGTTTTTAATTATATTAATAATACAGTTGATTTTTTAAAATGCACATAAACTTTGACAGTAAGATTAGCTTTTTAGATTTTATGTTTAAGAATGTATATAAAGGAGTTTTTTGTCTAACATCTATAGTAAAGAAACAAAGTGCAATAGTTATTTACATTTTAGTAGTGTCCACCCCCTCTGGCAAAAACTTAACTTGGTTAAAGGACAATTTCTTCAATTGTCTAGAATGGTCTCTGATGATTTGGAATTGATTGTGGAAGTTAAAAGGTTGAGGGAGATCTTTTTAAATAGGGCATATCCAGCTGAGTTGATAGATGAAGCTGTATGTCAGGTGGAGAGTGAAAGGCAAGGTAATCTTCAACCCATTTTAAGTGAAGGATACCCAGGGGTTGGAAATAGTACAAAAGGAATGTAGATATTATTTGAGTTTATCAATGGTTTTGTCATATGGTAGTATGAATGTTTGGTTAAAGGATATCATAAGTAAGAATTGGGATAATGTTTTTGGATGTTTTGAGTTAACTAGTAAATTTGTTTAGTAATAAGTGTATATATAAAAGGGTAAGGAATTTGAAACAATATATTTGCAGGGAGCAGAACTGGTGGTGTGACTAGGATGTCTAAATGTGGGGCTTTTTTCCAGGGTTGCTTTATTTATGACGTCACTAATATTTTGGTTGCCTCTTATCCTATGGTGTCGGTTTATATGTAATACTGTAGGAGTGATTTATTTGGCAATGTACATGACCTGTGATGGGTTCTGTGTAGGTAAAACAGAAAAGGTATTGAGGCATAGAATCTATGAAAATGAGTATGCTGTGTAGAAGGATGTTAAAAATGCTCTTTTAAACACAGCATTGAATGCACAGATTTTTAAAAATTTCTATTTTGTTTTTGGAACAGGTTTTGCAAGATGTTAGAGGTTTTACAGTTGATCGGGGAAGTTGCGCACACGATCTTAAAGCTTTTGTTATGAACTTTTAGGGATGATGTTTATATTATTGATTTTTATACAATTTCTCTTGCAAATCATATTTGAGCTCTTTTATTATACGTGTACATTGCTGTTAATGCTTTTGAGATACTGTATCTTTAAATTTGTTGTGGAAGGAATTTTGATGTAATTAATTGAGTTATTAGTCAGTTAATGGGATTGGTTAGGTTATTTCTAACTAGGATAGTGTGCATTTTTTTATACTGATGAAGTTCTGTGGTAATAGAATGAAAGTGCTTAATTCTGTGATTTTTATGTAATTAAAACTTCTTGTGATGACTTGGCAGTGTTTTTATTTAAACATTTTTACCCTGTGGTGGAGTTTTTTGGTAATTTTAATTTCTTCAAATCTTTTGGGTTTCTATTACCATGATGAGAATGGACCCCATTCCAAAGTCAGGGTATAATTAAAGTTCATGAAATTAGTATTGTTTCAATCTTTGATATTAGCCAAAAGTGCAGTGTACCGACAATTGTCTCCTTCTGCAACTCATACAGACATACTTGTGTTTGCAGCATATCTAAAACAACTGAAGACACTTTAATAGATACATTGCTGTTATTACTATTAGAACTGTCTGGGTAACTTTCTTCTGTGTTGGTGTAATTTCTGCCTGTAAATCTGATATTTTATTACTTTGTGTGTGTCTGTATGTGTCACACTAATCATTAGTTGTAGCGATTTCAGTAATAAATGCTACTTTTTCTTTTTTTCATGGACTACGATATCTGGTTTTCTCACATCCATTTTTGAATTGTTGATAATGGATGATGCCACATGATGTATACTTCATCATTCTCTATAATGATTTGTGGGTCATATTTCCCATGCTTCTCATATACTTTTATATTGTAGTGTTTGCACAATCCCCAATACAACAGTCTTGCCTCATTATTCTGCCATTCAGTATACAGGCCTTCTGCCATGAGTATATCATACCCTTCAGCTAGGTGTGTGACTGTTTCGAGTTCTGTTTTACATTTGTCTGTTTCTCCCACATGTTTAGTGGACTTTGTAAACCAATGTGTACATAGTCCACTATCCTGGGCTGCCATGATTAACCTTTTTTCCCTCAATTTCAGCTCACTTCTCCTTAACCATTCCTACATCAAATACTGATCAACATGAGGTTGTTCCCAGAGATCTTTATACTTGTTGCTATGTTTATAACCTTTCCACATTTCTTTCTTTCTCATCTGATCCTTCTTCTTGTATTCTTTCTTTTCTTTTGGCACATTCAGGTGCTGTCTGGTTTTCGCCTACTTCGGATTTGATTTCTATTCCTGCTTGACACTGGAATTCTTCTGGTAAACTAAGCAGAGAGGTCATCTTAGACTTCCTTTCCTCATGTTTTAAAACTTTCATTGTGTTTGGATTTGTTGATGTTAGCGGAAAATGTTTGCAGTGTCTGTGTTTGCAGAACAATGCATGTAATCAGTTTTGAGTAGGCCCATACCTCTTCAGAATATATGATCTTGGTATGCAGTGAGTTTGTATATCATTTGATAAGTGTGAGTCATTTTTCTTGTTTTCCTGATCTGTTCTGATCTGTTATTAATTTAGCTGCACAGTAACATATCCTATTTACTTCTGTTATATCGCTTGAATTTCTGTTAATAGTCTTGATTACTGTGTTCATCTGTTTTATCAAGCATCTAACATTTTGGGTCTTATTTACTTTTAATAATCCTTCTTTCATCAATCTTAATATGTCTAGCCATCTCTATTAAATCAAACAACTCTTCCATTGGATCATTTTCTTTTAGAATTGAAAACATATTCTTTGCTCTCTGTTTGCTGTGGGCATTCTACAGAAAATTCCAGAACATCTTCATGTGATTTATACTTTTCAGCTGAATCCTGTGTCATCTGTTACTCCTTCATATGGAAACTTATTGACCCATCACGCCACAACTTTAACTGTATCAGAGTTGCCACGGTTTCCTGTTCCTTCCCTTGCTGTGCAACTCCAGCTGAACTTTTGTACTGGTTTCCTACTGAAGGCTGTAGAACATCTTCATGTAACAAATGATCAGATGCTTCCCATTCCACTTATTTCTCCTTAATTTGGGGACTCATTGTTTCGTCATGCTGCGACATTACCTGAGTTGGATTGTCTACACTAAATCCTTGATTAGTTTTGCTTTCCCCTTTGCATAAATATTGCAATATATCATATCTATTTTATTTTCCCATGTCTATATTTCTTCTTATATCTCCCCCTCCACACATTTTTCCTTAATGTGGAGACACATTGTTCCATCATGCTGTGAGATTACCTATATTGCACTTTCTATACTAAATATTTCACTTTGTAGGCATTCCATAACTTCAATTTCTATTTGATTAATTTCATACTAATCCTTTGTTCTGTGCTAACCCTTTGTGTTATTTTTTATTGTGAAATTTTCCATATCTGGGTGCCATTGCCTGTACTTCTCTTCAAATATCTTTGGAGCTGCTTTTTTGTATTGATTAGTTAATCTTTCTCCTTTGCATAAATATTAAAACATATCCAATCTCATGTTTCTTTTTTTTAACTTTCAAAAAACTCTGGGTTTTGTTCTTTATATTTTCACACTTCCTCTTTTTCTAGGTGGCCCAAAGTTTCTTTGTCTATATTTTTCATGGATCTGTTGCATTAATAATGCAAATTTGCATTTGAAGATTATAACAGTTTTTCTTGTGCAGGTATTTTTTCCTCTATTTTCTGTCTTAATCTTTCTGAATATCTTCTATGTGGAAATTCTGGGCGTCTTGCATAATAGTAACAATACATAATTTCTTCCTATCCTCAATAGTCCACACTATCACCTTTATGGTTCTGTTTTGGCCTGTCAGTTTTTGTGTTTTTTTTTTATGGACTACTACTACTTTTTATAATGGGGGGCTTTCCTTTCCATGAGCCTGCACTATAGGAATGTCTGTGTCTTGAGGATTTTACTCTGCTATTTTTTTTCCGGTCTTGGCACCAGTGTGCATACCAAGATTGGGCACTTTTTTTATCCTGGGCCTAGTGAACCCAACTTTTTTATGTTTTTAACCCACCTCTGTCCATGATAAGCTATATAAGATAAAATCTATATATCAGTGTTGTCTTTGTGAGAAATAAAAAACAGGGTCTACAACACGAATGTACTCATCAAGATTTGAGGATGAATTCAGTTTCAGAAATACTGCTCTCCTTTTCTTGCTGATTTGTCATCTCTGTATAACGTGCCTAGTTCTTGATGATTTTTTTAACCATGTGTTACATGGAGGTTGAATTTCAGCTTGTCATCTATGATGACACATCATAATTCTCTGTGGTTTACTTGTTCCTTTATGGTGTTGATGGCAGAGATAACCATGAGTAGTATTGCTTTGGTAGAGATGTTGTAGGATAAAAAGCAGTAATTTAGTTTCTTTTAGAGTCAAGAAGCACTTGTGAATTATTTAGCCAGATTTCAGTTGATAAGGATTGTTGCATAACGTCTTAGAGTTTAGAGAGAGAGAGAGAGAGAGAAATGTCAGAGCAGAATAAGGTTGAGTTATCAGCTTATCAAACTATGCTATTTGTTTTGTAGCAGTATAGAGATCATTGATAAATATGTTGAAAAGTATGGGGCCTAGTATAGATCCTTGTGGGACCTCAGTACTTGCTGGCAAGAAGGTGGCGAAATCATTTTTCATTTCACTGCTTATGCCCTGTTTGAGAGGTAGCTATTGAACATCTGCATTGAAGAGTTGGTAAGCCCTATGGGTGAGAGGTTGCGTAAGAGTTTATGGTGGTCAGCAGTATCAAAAGCTTTTGATAAGTTTATAAATATGGTGGGGCTGACTGTATTAATAAAATTCAGCAAATCTGTAATGGTGCCGTGATGAAGACGGAAGCCATGTTGGGTTCAATATAGATGCTTGTTATCCATTAGACAGTTGGTAAGTTGCTTATGAATACATTTTCCAATATTTTGATAGCATAAATAAAATGGCATTGCCCCATAGTTTGAAAGATTAGTATAGATTCTACTCTTATGCAGTGGAATAATGCATGATTTTCCCATAGCGAGGGGGTCTTTATTTTCAGCTATGGTTCGATTTATCAGAATTGTAACTAAGTATGTAATAGCCCTAGTTGACATTTTAAGATAGTCACCAGGTAGATTGCCAGTGGCAATTGTAGTAGGCTTTCAAATTTTTTTAGCTATTTTTTGATGGTATCTTTGGGAACTAGTCAGAAGGAGAAATGTTGAAGTGATTTGCTTGAGTAGGGAATCTCCAGAGTTTGATTAGTTGCCTGGTTAGTTAATGACAGCCATGTCTGTAAAAAGTGTTCATTGAATTTGTTGGCTATTGTATCATTTTGTTTCTTTGTGTTTGGTGTTGGCTGTGTAGCTTGTGATTTAATAGTTTAATAATTGAGGCCCAGAACAGTTCTGGATTACTGTTGTGTATATTTTGATTGTTTGAGTAGTAGCTATTCTTATCTTTGGTGATAAGTTGTTTTATTAGGTTTTTTAGTTGTCTTTATGCTAGTAAAGTAAGAGCTGTTTCCTTTATTTATTTATTTACATTTGTTTACTGGGAATGTCTGACTTGGCCAGAAGCCCGTTTTCAGCGGCGGCATGGGAAGAAAAGCTCCACAGAAATATAAACAAAATACAATAATTAGCTAGTACAATAGTATACATATAGTAAGATGCAGAAGGCACATCATCCAAATAGTTTATACAAAGAAGTATTCAATACTGTTTTCTAGTAAATACAAGTTCAAAAAAAGAAAACCACACAAGCATTTCAGTAAAGATAACTGAGAATAATAACATTAATACTGTGTACATATTAAATAATAGTTACGAACAAATGAGATTTCCTTTACAACTTTTTTTTGAGCAGTAGTAACACCGAGGAGAGGAAGAAAATGAGGAAAGGAGTGGACACAGAGATTTTTTATATTTATATATATATATATATATATATATATATATATATATATATATATTTATATACATTGTGAGTCAGGTTTGGCACAGGAGCAGTGCAAGTGTTTTTCCAGACCTTGCATGTTTTGTCTCTTTGTTTCATGATTTGTTGAGTAGGATGGCTATGGGGCAGGGTTAGCTTTGACTCTTTTTGTGTGTATATGGACTTTCATATTGTATGGTTTGTCAGTATATATTAACAGCAAACAATATTATGGTTTTATAAGCAATTTTTTGAGGAATCCCAGCAGACAGTATATTCCAGTGTTTAAGCATTGTTACCTGGAGGTATGTATATCCCCATGATTGTGATTGTCTTGTCATTGTGTTTAGTTTCAGCAAGATTAGTAGGATTTCCGAGTTAGAGAAAGTTATCATGGTGTGGACAATATCTAGTGTCTTTTTTTGCAGAAAATAGCAACACTGCCAGATTTTTTTGTTGGTTATGTCTAATCTGAAATGTGTCTTCATTTTTTTGTTTCTTGGCAGATCCATGTTTCTGTATCAATAAGGATATCTGGAGTGTGTTGTGTGCTATCCATGACTATTCTTCAGGGTGTTTGTTATAAATACTTCCTAAGTGGGTATGGTTTATATGAAGGTCAGGATGAAACTGGGAGAGGTATTAGTGATAAAGGATCTGATGGGAATACGCTGTCTGATGCCTGCATGTGCTGAGTTGGTTGATATCACCATTAAGTTTTATGGTTATGGACATAACGTGATACAGTTAGAGGCATTTTTACTTAATTTCATGTCTAATACTCAGTATGTGAGTAAACAGCTGGTGCTTTGGATAATTATACTTGAACAGTAGGTTATACGAGTCATGATAATGATAGAGTGTGATTTGGAGCTGAAGTTCAGAAGTATTTTGCTTGCTGTACACAATATAAAATACTTGTTGGACTTGAGGGTTATGGATGTTGTAGGACGTTGAGTGAGATATTAGTATGAATAAATGTAGGAGCAACATCGTTTTGAAATGTTCAAAATAGTGGGGGTTGAAAGGCTAGACGATGGGGATGTAGTTAAGATAGGAAAATGGAAAGATTTATTTGGGAAAAGTAGAAGCTGAAATGTAGAATAATAGACTTAAAGGTACTGCTGGGAAGGGGTCTGAGTAGGATTGGTAATAGTGCAAAGCATCACGGGAGGGAGAAGGATGTTATAAATAATGATAAACGTTAAATGAAATTTGGGAATTAAGGGATTTGAAACAGTATGATAGTAGTAAATTCATTTGGGGGGGTTTAGGGAATGGATGTCACTGGTGAAAATTGTATGTGGGAAGTTTAATGGTGTGGTGTGGTGGGTGGGTAGGAATTAGGGATAGGGTGGTGGAGCCAAATGAGACTCCAACTGACGTAGACATCCTTCAAAAGGGTCTCACGGATACAGATACATGGTGCCAAAATCATGGCCTCAAGCTAAATGCCAAAAAGTACATTGTCATCCCTTTTGGGAAAAAAACAAGCACCTGTGAATTACAACATAGGTGGCAGCCCACTTAACACAGTGTGAGATAAGAGACCTAGGGACTCAGGTGGATAGTAGGAAAATCCAATCCACCAGAGCTGCACGCTCAAGGGACATAAACCTGACATCAACAATAAACAGGACTTGTTGGAGGGACAGTTTCATGTCCCAGAGACTCCCCTTGCTCTGGAATAAGGTCCCCATATATGTGAGTCAGAGCTCCTCATTAGCGCTCTTCAAGAGGAATCTTAATGAGTGGATGGGAAACAGGAAATTCACCCACAGAATCACCTCTGTGACCCTGCTTGACAGAGGCACAGGTAACTAAACCACATGGGAGGGAGGCGAAAGCAGAAACATTTTGGCTAGGCTTAATTATGCCCTAGGGCCAATAGCCCAGTACCAACCTATGAACCTATGTGTACCTTATGATAGAACTCCTGCTATTTAAGAGAGAGGGCCCAATGTAATGTTCACAGGCTGTGCTCTGTGAAGGAACATGGTGATCAAGTGGATGTGGAGACTTAAGTTCTGGTTGATAATGACTGTGTGTGTTTTATATATCTATACAGATAGATACATAAAAAACACAACATCCAAAACAGCACTTTCTGGAAACACTATTGGTGAGTAGATTCTGTAAAAAAATAAATCCACCACGGAAAATGCAGAAAAATGGTTCTTGACTTAAGACCTTTGCTGCTATACCCTAGAGCTGTGAGCTGTTAGCTGTTGTGTGCTGTTTACTTCATTGCACCGAATTGAAGCAAAGAACTTACAGAAGCATTTTTCTGCATATTTCATGGTGGATTTATTTTTTGCAGCATCTACTTAGCCATTCTGGTTCCACAGAGAGTTGCTTGGAGTGCTATTCTGGATTTTGTGTTTTTTTTTATATATGTCACTTAACTTGCGAGAAGCTTTTCTAACATAAAAGCAATGACAAGAATAGCAGATGGCAGCATACACAACTAATGAGCTGTTGCAGTTAAAGCCCTTTTTAAAACAAATTTTGACATTACAGTGTTTAAAAGTGTAAGAATCACCCAAAAATATTTATTCACAGCAAACACATTTTCCACAAGCTGACATCCAGTAAATATTAGAAACTTCTGTTGGTCTCAATAAAAGAAAAGGCTGAGCACTATTCTCAAAGAACGATTTAAGGGTCCTAGTTCATTTAAAAGTGAAGCTAGGAGTAGACCCAACTAATTATTTTTAGGTGCAGTCACTCTGAATAATTCTCCAGTTGTTATTCACTATTTATCTGATAGGACTTGTATCTCTGTTAACAGGAAGAGAACAACTAAGTGAACGGTTCAAGTCAGTTGCTTGTCTGGGAGAAGTTGTCAGCTTGTGAAAAATGTGTTTGCTGTGAATAAATTTTTTGGGTTTTTCTTATACTTTTAAACACTGTAATGTCAACGTTTGTTTTAAAAAGGGTTTACAGCAACAGGTCATTAGTTGTGTATGCTGCCATCTGCTCCTCTTGTCATTGCCTTTATGCTGGAAAAACTGCTCGCAAGTTAAGTGACAGAATTAAAGGACATAATGTAGCAGTTAGAACTGGTGATTTAGCTAATGCACTCGGAAAGTATAGCTCCACTTGCCTTGATTTTTCCAAGTTTCTGTTTTTGGTACTTGACCAAGAAGCTGATTTTTTTGGTGATTCAGATAATTTACTACAAGTGTTAGAACTGAAGTGGCAATTACGCCTTAATCCTGAGTTTCATCCTGGCTTGAATGAATCTTTGAATCTTAAGTGTGCACTAAGGTGGTCTCAATAGTTGTGCTTCTTTACTTTTTTTACTGTACTAAGTCATCCACGCCCACTTTTACTGTCTTTTAAATTACTATTGTTATTTCTTACATGAGATCTCATTGGAGGTTTGTACTTTATTGATAGTTATGATGTTTTGGCAAATTTTAAACACTGTGTTTAGCAAGAATTATTTATTCTGATGAAGTTCCAGCACATTAAAGGAGTGAAAGCTTAAAAGTCACCTTGAGGGTTGTTTTCATTTGAATTCTATACTTCATTCAGCCTGTTGTAGAAGTTTATATATATATATATATATATATATATATATATATATATATATATATGGATCTACTTTGATCCATCAAAAAAACACTTAGTTGAAAAACTTACTTACCCATTCCCAGTTCAGCAAAACTTTACTTTAACAAAAGCATGGACTGCCAACATCCTTTCCCTGAGAAAGGAGGCACTTGGCCACCATGGTGAACTTTGCCCTTTCTACAATTAAGTGCGATCTTGGAATGGGAATATTTATGTTTGGGGTGTGTGGGGGGCAAAACTCCCCACTTTGGTGGGTTTAGTTTTTGATCCATGTGGGTTTTTTTTTTTTGTGGTGGCCAAGTGGTTCCTTTCTCAGAGAAAGGATGCCGGCAGTTCATGCTTTCATTAATATGAAGTTTTGCTGAACTGGGAAAGGGTAAGTGAGTTTCGACTAAGAGGTTTTTCGATGAATCAAAGTAGAGCCGTATATATATATATATATATATATATATATATATATATATATATATATAAAATGTGTGTGTGTGCGTATTTAATAATAATAGGGTCAGCATGCATTAGTAATTTAGTGAATCCTAACCTTAACCTTGCACCTTACCTTAAAAAAAAAAAAAAAAAACTTTCCTTAACACTACCACTATACAAGACAGGCTCAGACACACACAAACATGCCAGTACAGTTGCAAACAACTAAAGCTATCTCCTTCCCTAACCCTCAAACACTTACTCTAACACAATCTTCCAGACCTAACACCAACCCATTTACCTTTGTTTACAAAAATGAACTGTCAAGAAAGTGAATTGTCAGTAAAATGAGCTACTGACAGTCCAATACAGCATTTAAAGTGTGGAAATTATAATCTATCCTTTCATTCTGAACTTACTTGAAAACTGGTGTCAGGTCTTAACTCAGCCACGGTCTGTCTGCTACATTTAAACAGCTAAAATGAAAGTGAATTTAATTACTTATTACATTGTCAGTTTGTATATAATGTGACTTGTCAAAATATCAGTTTTTTGAAAAGTGGGTCAGACTGCTGTACTTTTTATGTCAGGTTCCCATGTATGCATTACTGCAAATCTTGTTTGAAAGGCTGTTTTGATGCAGTTATGTATTACGTGTGGCTTCAGCACTTAGTGTGTTTTTATATATTTTTTATTCTGTTTTCCATTTTCTGTGAAGTCTTTATGAAGTGGGCTTAATAGACTGAATAGTATGGTTAACAGAGATGTGGGTTTTACACAAAACAAATATTAGTTTGTACACGATTTTTAGGTATATGTGTATATTGCTCATGTCTTATACAGTAGCTCCCTGGGTGTATGGTAACATCTGCTTAATACATACTTTACCGTACTGTGGCTTACATATACAATGCTTTGTTTTATATCGCACTGTGTTTGTCTATTGCATACATTTATATTCCTCTGTAAAGCCAGGTTTGGAAATATATTAGAATAGTAGTAATTACACGTGCCCAGCAACTTTAATAATGAAATTTGTATTTGAAATTCTTGGTGAACAGTTATAAAACTGACTTAATGCTTGAAACATAAAAAGTATGCATATGCTGAATGAGTTTTATCTGTTTCCTACACTCTGATTTACTATCCCACTGATTATCTTTCATCTAATAAATATCTCCTAAGTATGGTCATACTAAAAATCTACAGTGTAAACATTTTTTTTCTTTTTTATTTCCCCAGATGCACGGGTGGAGCCTCATAAGAAACAGCTTCATGTGACACTGGCTTATCACTTCCAGCCCAATAGTCTTCCAGTGCTAGAAAAATTAGCAGAAAGCATTGACATCAAATTGGGTTGTGATTGGGTAGCAACCATATTTTCTAGGGACATACGATTTGCCAACCATGAGGTATAAAATGCTTTTATTTGAATTGATGAAAACATGCAATCTCATTAAAAGTTTTTAGCAGTCTGAAGTCATACTTACAAGTTCTTTTGATTAAAATGTCCTTGATGTCTTCTTTTTTTTATTTATCAGATGTTTCAGCCCTCAGCCATTTAAAATCTGCTTTTCTCCTGCCACAGGTAAAGCCACACAGAGTTGTTATTCAAGTGAAATATAACAGATTGTGCACAGTAAAAGAACACCTGAAGATGAAATGATGTAGAAGTAATGGGTTACAGTAGTGTTTATTTTTCAGTAAATGTGCTTTAGGAGAGAAGAGGGTTAGAATACTATTCCTACCATGAGTAGTTGAACAAATTAAGAAGATCTTGTTATTGCTGAGATTATCACAATGGTGTTTGTGATATGATAGATGTGAGAAATGGGTTCAGCAATGAAAGCAGCTGATTCATACATGTACGTTTAATTTGAACTTCCATTTTTGAGCATGTCCAGTTGCATAACATTGACCAATATTTGTGTAAGCTGTAATATATATTCATTCTTGAATCTGACAAAAACATAAATGATAAAACTGGGGAGGGAAAGTAACCAACAAATCTAAAACTTTTTGTAGGGCATAAATATATAAATTTGGACTGAGAAGTAAAAGTCAGATGCCCTGAATCAGAATAATTTAGGGAACTGGATTCAAGCTCTTCACCAATAACTGCTGTATCACCCGACTATAATGATGACTTATTACCTTCATACTCAGTTGTTCTTAATTAAACTTTGATGAAGGGTTCATATGTGAGCGCACTTACTGGCCCAAATCAGTTTTAAATAGGGAGTTTTGTGTTATAGCAGGCAAAAGAAGCAGTAGTCACAGACAGCTGTATTGCCAAATATAATGGTTTGCCAGTGGTGAAACTGAAGGGATAGACATTTACACTTTTCAAAAGACAGCTTCCAGGAAATAAGAGCATAATGGACTTGTTTATTCATGGTGACAAAAAGCTGCCATGTGTTTTATAGTTTGACTCACACCTTTTTATTAATTTGCTTCCCCAGCAGGCTGACTTATATATTGGTGAAACATGACACACTCATGTGAAAGAAAGTTGAAATTTTCAGTAGAACCTGGTTACTGCCACCTGTCCAGTCCTCAAAGAAAAGAATGTCTCATACTACCTTGTCAGCTTTCTTGTTTCACGTTTATGTAGTTGTAAATGCAGTGGCCTAAGCAGTGAATGCTAGCAACATGATATTAAAAAGAATCGGACTTTAACCCAGTGACAACTGCCCTTTGTATTCTTCTTTTGGGCAGCTGTGATTGCCTCCCTACTACCGTACCCAATTTTAATAAACCATCATTTAACATATCTAAGCAGATTTCTCATTTCTTCTTAGATTTTCATGTATAACAATGTTGTTAATGCAGACAGTAAATGCTATACTTTTGGCAGTATCTGAGGATGGAGTTGGGGGGATTCCATGAACATCAAATGTGTACATGCAATTTACATAAAAATGCAGTTGCTTAGAATTTCAGAAGTACTTTTTCTTATGGGGTGCTACACCCATATCTGTATGCAGGGGTCAGTGCCTCCTGCACTTTTAATTTTACTAACCTTAAGGACACTACATCTCAGGTGAAAAGGGAAATTCCCCTTTGCTGTGACCATCTTTGAAAGGGGTGCATATTGACCAGTCTGTAAGTATAATGGTAGATTTTAACCACTTGACATTCTTAAGTTAAAATCACCCAGTATTAGGGTGTTTGGTTCTATTTTAATATTTTCCAGTATGTTTAGAAAGGTGTAGTGAGAATGTTGGGGGATCTGTAGCAAGCTACAATTTGGATTGCAGTCTTACCTAGTGTTAGTTGCACCTGGAGAATTTAAGATGCATTGTGTTGGGCAACTAGCCTCGTGGTGTGAATAACCTTGGTGAATATTGACACTCCTCCACCTTTAGTGTTTCAGTCCTGGTTTGTTGGCCGAAAAGTGTGGTAAGAGTTGTAGCCTGGTATTGCAGGGGTGCTCTCTGGAGCCTTGAACCAGGTCTCAGTTACTGCACAGATATCAATGTTCTCCATTTTTAGGAGTGCCTCGAGAGAGTACATTTTGAGGTTTAGACTTCTAGCATTGAGTAGCATTACCTTCAAATTTTGCATGCTTGTACCTGTTACAGTGGTGGTTTTGTCCTTTGAACTTTGCCTAAAAAAGGCACTATAGGGGTGGCAAGAGCCGTAGCCGGTAACCTGAATCCCAGGGGCGACAGGTGCAGACAACCTCTGGCAAAGCATCGTGGTCTGTTGATCATGTCATCCCAGGCAGACAGATACTGGATCCCCTTTGAATGACACCAGAAGCTTAGCCAATTGTTGAAGTCGATCATTTTGTCCTTATATTGTGGTATCATTCTGGGTGAAGGCAGGATGCTACTTAGGGTTAGAGTCATACCTGCCTGGGCCATATGATCCAAGAGCTCTTCCATGTCTCTTTTCATGTAGTCCAGGGAGGTACGTCTCAAGTCATTCACTCCAACATGGATGAATGACAGAGTTATATTTGTACTTGTGGAGTGACTTGAGTGCATGCGTTATGTGGTGGATCCTGGCACCCGACAGGCAGCTGACTGTAATTTTCTCCTTGTTCAACCTGGTGAGTGGGACATCAGTGTGCTGGACTAGAGAGTCATCTATGTCTAAAGTGTTAGGTACGTTATCTTGCCTTAGGGACTGTTGCTGGGTGGCACACTGGTGTTGTGAACTGTGTGACACTTTGGTTGTGAGTGGTGTTTGTTTGCGTTTCAGCTTCAGAGGTCCTTGTTGCTGGGGCAAGTTACAGTTAATGACCTCTGCATATGTGGATTTAGTGTTGCTATATGTGGGTGTTGGTGGTGTGGGTTTAGAAGGGCTATGTGTTGCTTGAGGTGTAGTGTGGGTGTTAACCTTCTCCTCTTGACTTTTAGCACAATCTTGGGTGGAGAGAGACCTTTGCTTCCATTTTGGATATGTAAGTGCATCTCTCACAGGTTGTAGTGTTGGGTGGTAGGAGGAGAGGGTTGTCTGTGTACATGAGGCAGTTGCTGCATTGCCCCAGTATGCCCAGATTCACCAGGTTGACAGGAGAAATCACTGGAAGCTGACCCTTGGACATGCCTGGTTTGGTGCTTTTTTTTTTTTTTTTTTGTAAAGTACAGGAGCTGTTTTCCCTTACCATAACAAGGTACTTTGCAATTATAGGCTGTTTAGTGCCTACTATTAATTTCTCCTTATTAACAAGGAGAGTTGAGTGCTTGTATCAGTTTAAGGCTTCTTAGTGCTTTCCAGTAGGTATTAGAGCAAGTGCTAGTCACAGGGATGCTTAAAGGTAAGATGAAAAAAAAGTGCACACTGCAGTGTGCACTAGAGAAATTAGATGTGAAAGTAGGTAACTTAAGTTTTACCTGTTTAAAAAGTTAAAGTTTAGTGGAGAGTTACTATTGTTAAAACAGCAAGATGGACTGAAAGGAGTGGTCACTTTTGTATTTTGGTACTGTGGAATACAGTAGGATGGCCAATAAATTTAAATAGTTGAAGGGGAGGGGATTTCAAAAATGATGATTTTGTGATTACTCACACAAGCCAGTGAAAGTAGAGAGGAAATGAGATATATGGTCAGATTAACATAAGAGGCAGGCAACTAGAAAGACAGTGGTATTTAACAAGACAACTGTAACTGAGTGGGAAAAAATTTCTGCCTGACTCAGAAGAGACAGAGCTGTGGTCTCCTTTTGAAGTTTTAATATGCTGTTAAAGCAGAATGCAAGTAAAACACAGGGTAAAGAAAATAAACCACAGTATTCAAAATATAAAAAGGCAAAGTAAAAATAAAAGCAAACTGACCTTTCCTTCACAGCAAAGTGTAGCAGAGTCTGGATGAGCCTTTCTGGGAAAGCTCTGAAATGTTTTATTTTACCCCTGAAATAGAAGGTTTAGTTCCTAGCTCCACCCCCTCAGTTCACAAATGATTAACCTTAAGTGACCTCTTCTATCTTATGAATGAGTCCTTAATTGATCAGTTCTAATTTCTGCCTGACTCAGTTCTAATTTCTGCCTGACTCAGAAGAGACAGAGCTTTGGTCTCTTTTGAAGTTTTAATCTGCTGTTAAAGCAGAATGCAAGTAAAACACAGGGTAAAGAAAATAAACCACAGTATTCAAAATATAAAAAGGCAAAATAAAAATAAAAGCAAACTAACCTTTCCTTCACAGCAAAGTGTAGCAGAGTCTGGATGAGCCTTTCTGGGAAAGCTCTGAAATGTTTTATTTTACCCCTGAAATAGAAGGTTTAGTTCCTAGCTCCACCCCCTCAGTTCACAAATGATTAACCTTAAGTGACCTCTTCTATCTTATGAATGAGTCCTTAATTGATCAGTTCTAATTTCTGCCTGACTCAGTTCTAATTTCTGCCTGACTCAGAAGAGACAGAGCTTTGGTCTCTTTTGAAGTTTTAATCTGCTGTTAAAGCAGAATGCAAGTAAAACACAGGGTAAAGAAAATAAACCACAGTATTCAAAATATAAAAAGGCAAAGTAATACAAAATACAGCTGTTAGTTTTCAGAATTTCCACAGCAATTATATATTGTCATTCAGAAAATAAGGTTGTAAAAATACTGTGCTCAGAGGATTGTTGTGTTATAAAACCAGTCTGACACGGTTGCCGCTAATAAATTTCATCTGCAGGAAGGACAACAAGTCAAGCTAGAGCAGATCTCCCACACGTACAACAGAAGCATTCTATCCAGTTGGGGCACTTTCCCTGTGAGCTGTACAGGAAGGTGTTCAGTGTGACATAGGAAGGATGATGGCTGAGGCGCAACTAGATGACATGAAATTGCCCACCACACCACACACCCCCACATAGTCCACACACCTGTTTCTCACAGCTACTAAGGCCTAAACATAAACTCAACATATTAGTCATAGGAGGCTACATTGTGAGACACACAGATGTGTCCCTCACCAGGCTGGAGAAGGAGAAAGTCACAGTTAGCTGTTTGTCGGGTGCCAGAATCTGCCATATCACCAGTGCACTCAAGTCTTTCAAGAGGTACTGTTATGACTCTGTCATAGTCCATGTTGGAGTGAATGACTTGAGATGTACATCCCTAGACTATATAAAGAGACATGATCGAGCTCGCTGAACATGTGCCCCAGGCAGGTATGTTCCTAGCCTTAAGCAGCATTCTACCATCACCCAGAATGATGCCTCAATACAAACAAAAAATTATCGTCTTTAACAATTGGCTTAATTTCTGGTGTCATTCCAAGGGGATCCAGTACCTGACAGCCTGGGATGACATGATCGACAAACCATGATGCTTTGCCAAGATGGCCTGCATTTGTCTCCCTTGGGCTTCAGGCTCCTGGCAAAGGCTCTTGCCTCCCCCATAGTGCCTTTTTTAGGCAATGCCATGAGGTCAAAACTACCAACATGAAAATGTCATCAAAATGTAAATTAAAGGTTTTGCTGCCAAACGCTAGTAGTCTAAACATTAAACTGCACTCATTGCAGGCATTCTTAACCCTGGAAGAAGCTGACATTCGTACAATCACAGAAACCTGGTTCAAATCTGCAAAGAGCACCCCAGCTATACCAGGTTACTCATCCTATAATTTATTCAGGCCTCAAACCATGGGCAGCAAAACAAAAGGAGGTGGAGCTGCAATGTATGTAAAAGACATACACACCTCTAGGCTGTTCAAATAGTATGATGCATGGAAACACTCCAGGTGCAGTTAACAATTGACAAGACCCCTATTCAAATCATAACTAGCTACATAGCTAAAGGCATCCAACTTTGACTCAAGATGCCCACTCCACCTATCTGGACCTCTTCGAATCTATTAAGATTCAGGGTCTATTTTAGAACATCGAGGTTTAAAACTTTCAAATGTTCTAGTATCGAACCCTATGGAGCGAAAGCTTAAAATATCAAAGCAACAGAAACCTGAAATCTTTCCTAGGGAAAGATTTTGGTTGTCTTTTTCTGTTGCTTCGGTATTTTCAGTGCTGTGGTAAATGTACGGGTCGGGTTTAGGTAAGTGTGCGATTGTGTGGATGTGAGGGTTAGGGTGGGTTAGGTGAGTTAGGGGTAGGGCGCGAGTTAGGTGAGTTAGGATTAGGGAGCGGGTGAGGTGTGTGCGATAGTGACGGACCTTAGGGTTAGGGTTTGGGTTAAGGTAAGTGGATAGTTAGTAGTGTGTGTATAGTTTAGTGTAGGATTAGTTGTAAGCTTTTGGTGTGTGTGTGTGTGTGTGTGTGTGTGTGTGTGTGTGTGTGTGTGTGTGTGTGTGTGTGTGTGTGTGAATTGCTGCTTGTTTGGTGTGCTTGTGTTGCATGTATGTGTTTTGGAACAGCGATTTTTTTCCCCTGGAAAAAAAATCGCTGTTCTGACAGTTCGAGATTGTAAGCTTTTTCTTACATAGGGTCGATTAATCACCGTTCGCTTCTTTAAGCAGTCGGTGATCTAATATAGACCCAAGATTCAACCCTTTACCCTGATCCTGGGTGTCTTTAGCTATCCAACCATAGACTCGAAGAAGTACTCATACCAAAATACAAATTCCCAGAGATTCCTTGATTTCGTCAATGCAAATGCTTTAGACTAGTTTGTTGACACCCCCACAAGAGGTGAAAATACCTTGGACTTGGTATTAACCAACATAAATAACCACTGCAGCGTCCTTACAATGTCATCATCCCCCCACCCCCAATCTAGGGTCAAACAGAAAACTTCTCCAAAGCTGATTACAACCTCCTGAGAAAAGTATAAACAGCTTCACAGCCCCCTTCCCCTCCATAGGAACTGGCACATATGTTCATACCTACACCAAAGAACTATACGAGCATTTATATAGTTGCATGAAATCAGGAATACTAGACAGGATGAAATCCTCCGCCTCAAGAAAGAGTAAACCTGTCTGGTGGACATCTACAAAAAATAAACTCTATAATAAAAGGAAAAAGTTGCTGTCCAGGACCAAGAAGGAGCAGGTGCCTAATTGGAAGCAATCTCTCCTTAGCCTGAACAATCAAATAAGAGCAAACTTCAAGTCCAAACTGGCCACATCTACTAAAGACAATCAAAAGGCCTTCTTCACAAAGTTCCGCAATCTCAGGTGAAGCTCCCAGATCTGTTCAGAACATGTGGTCAAGGACACCACATACACAAATGCTGTAGATATAGCTAACCTGCTGGAAGACAGGTTCAGTGAAAACTTCACTCCTCTGTCCCACCCATCAATAAAACAGGACATCCCCAGTACCTGCCCCCCTCCTCTTATCTCTAGGGAGAAAGTCATCACTGCTCTCTCTAAGGCAAAAAATACATCCTCCATGGGACCCAATAACATCCCAGGTGGCATCCTACATGAACTCAGGCAGGAACTTACAGCACCATTAGGCATCCTATTCAACCAAAGCCTGAGTACCGGCTTCATCCCAGCCAAGTGGAGGACAGCTACCTTCATCCCTTTGCACAAAAGTGGAGTGTCCACAGATCCAGGAAATTATAGACCCATCAGCCTAACTAACCTGATCTACAAGGCCATGGAGCAGATTATCAAGAACCTCATTAACAAAGGACATTGGCAACCTCCAGACACTTGATCCCACACAGTTTAGTTTTGCAAGGGGAGGTCATGCCTGTTAAATTTGGTAGACTTCTTTGAGACAGTCACCAAGGCCATTAATGAGGGGAAGATGGTGCACACCGCCTACCTTGATCTGGCCATGACCTTTGATACTATTCTCCACTCAGGTATAATAGATAAACTCTATCAGCTAGGCATCAGTTCATATGTTACCAGATGGGTAGCATACTCGCTCACTGATAGAACCCACCTAGTCAATATAGGGAAAGTCACCTCAAGTAGTAGACCCATAATAAGCAGTGTATCCCAGGGATTGGTGTTGGGGCCTCTTTTGTTTGGGATATACTTCTTGGAGGTGCAGCCAAATCTAGTGGGCTATCACTGACCAAGTTTGCAGATGACTGCAAGCTGGTTGTTGTCATCAGTTCCCCTAGTGATGTGGACATGCTGCAAGAAGGTCTCACCCAAACAAATGACTGGTGCCAGAAACATGGCCTCAAACTGAATGCCAAAAAATGCATCATCATCCCTTTTGGGGAGAGTGATGTTCCCACAAATTATCACATTGAAAATAAAGTCCTAAACATGCAATCAGTAGTGAGGGACTTGGGCACTCGGGTAGACTTTTGACCACCATATTGCCTCCATTGTATGCATGCTTTCTACATGGCCCATCTCATTAGTAAGGGTATCTCATCCAGGGACAAGGTGATCATAACATCCCTGTATTCTTCCCTTAAAAGACCAATTATTGAGTACAATGCCCCTTTTGGCATGCACCTCACAAAGCACATGCGGCAGCTGGAGAGACCACAGAGGTTCCTCACCCAGAAAATCCAGGGCCTCAAACATCTACCCTACAGAAATAGACTAAAAGCTCTGCCCCTCTACTCAGTCTCCTACAGACTCCTCAGAGGTGACCTCTGTCTGGCATACAAAGCAATCACAGACCCTGCCCTGATGGGACTGCTGCATATCTGCAAGTCAAGCTCTGCTCGAGTAACCCTCACATGTGACCTCAACCTTGTCTATGATATCAGTAGGACTTGGCAGGACAGATTTGTGTCCCAGAGACTCTCCCTTTTGTGGAATAGACTCCCTCTCCATGTAAAGCAGAGTACCTCATTAACCCTTTTTAAGCGCAACCTGTATAACTGGATGGGAAACAGAAAATACACCCCTGGGATTCCACCTATGTCCCTGCTGGACAGTGGCATAGGGTGCTGACTTGTTGGAACATGGGCTAAAATCTTGGCTATGCTTGTAAGGGCCTCAGGGCCAATAGCCTAGTAACTTGCTATGAGCCTGTGAATATTCAAAGTTGCAGTCCTTATAACCCCCTCAGTCTGTAATTTAAACATTCCCATGCACCCCTGATTCTAAGAACAAATGCATCTCCTTGTATCTGTCTCATCTATTCAGTTCACCAGATCAGACTAATATGCACATCACCAGCCAGAAACATGTAAACAAAATAAACTATTTTCTTATATTCTAAGTCTTGATTGACATTAGTTTCACTTATTAAAGGGTTTAAAAATATGTAAGTCTTGATTATAGTACATGTTCAGATTTCTGTTTTAGGTGTCAAATACTAAATGTTATAACAAAACAAAATTACATAGCTCATTTTAATCAAATATGCTTTTGTTTATTTGCATTTGGAAACTAGAATCATTTTGCTGGACTAGGTGGAAAAAGATGTTAGTAAAACAAAAGCAGTCAGTAAACAGTGTCAGAAATTATTGAAAAGGAAATTATGATACCATGGGTTTCCCTCGAGTAGTGGTTATCACATTTGCCTCACATGTGAAAGGTCCCCTGTTCAAAACTGGGCAGAAACATTGTTTTGTAGTTGTGGCTGAGAGATTATGGTGATTGACTTGAAATAGATTGGGGTTTCCCTGTTCAAATCCTGACAATTTTTTTTAAATGTATTTAACATTTGTTAACCAGGAAAGTCCAACTAGGACAGAGCCTGTTTTCCTAATTATGAAAGCTAGGCTCTGGAGATTTGGTATAGTGAGTAAACAGGAGACTTTGAATGTGAATGTGCAAAGTTTGAATCTTGACAAGGGTAGGATTTGGAATTGTCATTTAAAATATACCCATGGTCTAGCACCCTCTGTCTCTATTAGAGACAGGAAACTTATAAATGCATGGCCACACATTCCCAAGAATATGGAACCTCACAAAACCATTGGGAACCAATGCATCTCAACTTTTATTGGGAAACATGGCTAGGATTAAAAACGCAAGGGAATGGACTGTATCAGTAAAGTATTTATTAAACTGGGTTGGCATGTTGTCAGAGGGTAGGAGTGGGGGTAGTTATTTTTCCCTGGTAGAGTAATATTATTGACGGCTGGCCAGAATTTCTGAGGGTTATTATGGTATTTCTCTTGTATATTGTGGTAATAGTTGATTTATCCTGTTTTACAAGTTTTTTAGCTTTTTTTCAATGAAAGTTTTTCTAGTGCATTGATTTTTGTGTTTGTGGAACTGAACCCAGGCTTTGTTCCATGCTTCGAGTAAGGATCTACAATCTTTGCTCATCCAGGGTGTGAACTTTGTTTTCACTCTAATGGTTCTGGGGGCTGCATGGCAGTTTAATATATCCAAGAAGGTGTTATTAAATGAGTTAACAGCCTCTTCAAGGGGTAGGTGTCTTGAGTATTTCCCATTTACAGTGTTTTAGAGAAGAGATGAAATTATTTGGGTTGTAGGTTTTTTTTTACTTCTGATTGTATGATATGTAGCCTGTTTTTTTTATGTTGAGTATGAGTACGTACCAGAAAGGTAGGCTGATGGTTACTGAGACCATCAGGAAGACTACCAACTTGAAAAGAAGGAGTGGAGTTATTAACAAGAATCCAGTCAAGGATAGACTGCCGTTTAGAGCATTTGTCAGTCCTAGTGGTAAATTTGATTAATTGGGTGAACCCATGTAGGTTAACATGGGTGGTTGGATTCTTGAGAGGAACAGTCTAACCAATCAATATTGAAATCACCCATCAGGATTGTTTCCTGTGGATGAGTGGTTGATGTCCAGTAAAGTATGTGTTCCATGGTGGGGATATTATTTCTTGGTGAAATATAGCTACCTATAATATTAATGTATTTTTGGGGTTAAGTTTTAGTTTTGCAAAGATTATTTCTGCATTTTTAAAGTCAGGGGTGTTGGGTTCAAGAGAATCCAATGTTGGGTAGTCTTTAAATAATATAGCTACCCCCCCTCACCTATTTTGGTTTTCCTGTCTTTACGAAGGATATTATATCATGGAGCTGCAATTTCATTGCTATTATTATTTGCTGTTAGCCATTTCTCAGTTAATATCACAATGTCTGGAGAGTAGTGGGCTAGTAAAGCATGCAGTTTATGCACTTTTTTTCCCTATACTCTTGACATTCATGTTAAGGAGGAGAAGGGAAGACTTATTTTTGTTGTGTAATAGCTCGAATTTGAAAGCATTATGGTTGCTGTTAGAATTAGAAAATTGTGTAGGACCAGGATTAGGATGGATATCTCCTGAGCGGTTTAACTACTTTACAAGGTAGAACAGGAGTTTGGTGTACTTGTATTGAATCTTAGTGAATTTGAGACCAATTTGAGAGGTATTAGCTAGCTAGGAGTTTAATCTTGTATACATGGAGGTCATTGTGGTAGGAATAAAAAAGGGATGGGGCTATGCTATAGCTTAGTGGTTTGTCTTTTTGAAGAAAAGAGGAGGTATAGCAGGAGGGGGGCTGGTAGGTGGTAGAGTGTAATTATATGAGGTGAGAGAATAGTGGAGCAAGAGCAGAGAGGTAGTGGTGAAATGTAAGGTAGCTAGTTTTATTTTTAATCTGTAGTGATGTACAGGTGGGCTACAGTGCCTTGGCATTTTGTGAGTATCTATTAAATAGGTCTGTTCTTTGAAATAGTGTGATAGAAGAAATATGTTAAGGGGTATTAAAGTAAAGAGGTGTTAACTAGTAGGAAGGAAGGTTTGTATCCAGGTTAAGTGGAAGCTGACCCTAATGGCTGAATCTTGGGTTGTGATTGGCTGATGTTAAGTGGGTGGGTGTTAATTATAGGACAGAGGTGGGTGCTAATTGGAACAGGATTTGTTGTTGTAAAGTAGGCGGAGCAGATAAAGTATAAATGTAATTGATGGGGTGGGTGAGAATGGGGGTAGGGTAGATGAGCGAAGTGAGCCCGAGCGTAGCGAGGGTGAACGGAGCTGGTTTAACCGAATAGCAAGAGACTATATTTTCAGAAAAGGAACAAGCAGGAAAGCAGAGAGAAGGTAATACAGAAAGCAACTAGAGAATGGCAAAGTAGTACAGAGTTACAAGGCAAGCTATATCACACAGAAGACATATAGAGATAGAAATGCAAGTAGAAAGAAATCAAAGAGAAAGCAGCAAGGAAGTGTGAATGTGGGGTGAGAGGCAGGAGGGGAACAGCTAAGAGAAAGTAGGAGAGTACCAGTAAAGGAAGATGTGGTAGAGGAGGGGGGAGGTAAGAGGGTCAGTGATGCACTAAGTGCTGCTTAGGTAACTACAGTTGTTTTATTAACATTTAGGCAGACACATACACAAACACAGCCAGCTAATGCAGTCTTGTGTAGGCAGCTGGGGGGGAATGCTTCAGCAGACTCCACAGCAATGTTCCAAGGTATATTTGAAGAACAAATGCATAGACACAGCCAGCTTATGCAGTCATGTGTAGGCAAATGGGGGAGGGATGCTTCAGATGACTCCACAGCAGTGTTCAAGATGCATTTGAAGTATATATGCCTGTAAAATAAGAACAATAAAAATGGTAGAGTGTAATAAGAGTCAGTGACTTTCAAACTGACTATTGCCTACTGAATACAAAGGAAGACAGATCAGAATGAGAGTGAGGGGGAGAAAAACAAAGCAGGATAAGAAGATAAAAGAGATTAGTACCGGGGTAAGAACAGGATTGTACTGTTTGGGAGAGAGTTAGCAAAGAGGGGGGATGTAGAGGAGGAGGAGAAGAGAAGGAAAAGTATATACTTAGCAGAAAGTAGTAAGGGGTACAGAAAAAATTGCTTATGATATCAGTTCTCCTGTCATTCTTACAGCGTAGCTCTTTATTTTGAATCTTTGTTTCAATGCATTTTTTTTTACTAACACCAAGTTTGCTGTACAGAGTAGGTGCAATACTATAGGATGCCACAGTCTCAAGAGTTAAGTTCACAATCAGTGTCATTGAAAATTCAATAAGAACTTCCGTGCAGTGTCTGCATACCTCCCCATTTCCACATGAGCTTTAAAAACTCTAGTTTCCTCCTCGCTTTCCAAAGATATGCTGGTAGGTAGATTTGCAGTCCTCCAGCGTGTCTGCAGAGGTAGGAGAATAGATATTTGGGTGCGTCTTTGTGCTCTGTGATGGATCAGTAGCCCATCCAGGATTATTTATCTGCTTTATTTTATTGGTGCATTGGATTATTAGTGCAGGTCTCTTGGTTAACTTGGTTCTGAATTCATGCTTCATTGCTTTCTGTTTAGCATAGACATAACATTATGTGCGTCTAAAGTGCTATAACCAGCACAGATGTGTAAATTATAGACTTGTGAGTGTTAATGTAATTACTAATTATTTAAACATTTGTTATGCATATGTACAGCATGACGTTTCAAACCCATTCTTTCACTTCAAATGATAGGAAAACTCAATAGCTTTTGTTTAAGAAGTAATGTATGATAGGTTAGTCATAGAAGACCTTGCTGTTTTAGTGTATAACCTGACTATGCAGGAAAGAAGGCTATGTGTAGCAAAATGAAAATGAATGGTATAAATAACTGGAAGTTATAGCCTCAGTATAGACTTGGGCTGCAGCAAATGGCAGGAATGTAGACTGAGTGGCAGTTTTGAATGTTCTGCTAGTTGATTAATATAAAAATAAGAAGGTTTTTAGTAGGGTATAGGTTGATAGGTTCATAGATTAGTACTAAGATAGCTGCCCTTGCTAGTCATTTTAAGCCTATTGTGAGACTCAAACCCTGCACCTTATGTTTGCAAGGCAAACACCTTAACCATTAGGCCACCCTCCCAACCTATAACCAGCTGTTTTAATATAAGAGGGAAGCTTAAGCATGTTAAAATCATGCTATGTAAATAAATAATTAGGAAATGTAACATTTAATAGAATATTACTGATGAAGCTTTGTGTGCTTCTCCCTGCACTCAGACATTTCAAACAAATTTTTCCCTTTGTGATTCACTAAAGGTTTGAAAAGAGTATCAGAGTGTGATAGTTTTGCCTTCTTATCAAAGGCTTACTGTTATACCGCAGCCGAGTTATAAGTAAACAAGACACATACATATTTAATAAATTTCACTTTAACAGCATTGAATTTGAAGTTTAGTTTCATATATTTTAGGACATAGCTCAGTGGTGCAATGGTTTGCCTTGGTGAGTTATAGAGTTTAGCTCTATACTTCACTTCTCAGCTTTAGTATAGCCTGGGCAGACTTTCTAGATGCTCTTATTCCTTGTGAGTTTTTTTCTTTGCCAGGGTCATTAGTTTCCTTCTACATTCCTCAAGCTTTCAGAACTTGAACTGGCAATACTCCAAATTACCCATGACCTGTGCCTTTTGCATGCTGGAATGTACTCTCTGCACCCAGCAGCCATGAGCCAGAGGAGAATAAAGTAGGTACTGAAAATGACTATGTGAACAGACATAGCAGTGCACAGTAACGAACGGCAATCTGCTTTTGGAAACTAAGTAAACTGGACTGAGAAGGTGTTCAATTGCCAGACACCTTTCCCTGTGAAGCTGAACATGACCTAAACGCATTCAGGGAACAATGTCAAGTAAACAGTATGTTGACCATCTGACTTAAAACAATATTTAAAGCTTATAAGGCAGAATTAAAACAATGTAAGGCCAAAAATGAAATATCATCAGACTGAATTATAGCAACATTTGTCACTAAAGGTTTGAAACATTTTATTCAACTGTGTGACAAGATTAATCCATGATACAGGTAATAAAGTTCTAAAATGTCTTTCAGGCTTATTTTGAAAGTGAGATGAAAATATTGTTTTATTTTGCTCCTTGCAGAAAGGTTATTTATTTTCATTGTACACCTTTTCTTATTCCATATTGTTTTGTGTCTTTTTTCCAACTTTAAAATAATAAGCTAATGGCTAAAATCCAAATAAATGTTATTTTTTTTTCAGAGCTAATGGAAGTACAAATCTAAAATATCTGTCTTTCCTGCCTAACAAGTCTAGTGAGAAGATAATATTCAGCAAAAAATACAAGTGTAAGTTCGGCAGCTGAAACTATAAATTGCAGGAACAGCAGTTGTGTTTCATAGAATGGAAAAACATGCTAGGTTCAACTGTTATTTTGCAGTTTCAGTTTCAGATATGGCACAAGTGTCATTTAGCATTTTATATGATTGGTATCAGACTTTTGGCAACTTTGCAAAATTCAATCAGATTCAAAAATGGGTTTAATATATATATTAAAGACATATCCCTATGCTAGCTCTGTTGTCTGTCAGTACTGCCACATTTAGTACAGTAGAAGGACAGGCTAATTCTACTTCTGATGCTGTAATGGGTTAAAAAAAATGACTAAGTGCTATTTTCATGGTGGAGAGTTTTAATGTATACCATTGGTGGGTTTAATAACTTAACACATAGGTATAACATGTTCCACCAATCAGATTTTAGGGGCTATAGCTCAAGTTCTAAAATACTAAACATTATGAAAAAGAGAAGTATACTAAGATGAAATACAAGAAGTCAGCAGACATAATCCTCCAAATAATAAAGGGAAAAAGACAGCTATGTTTGTGGCATTACTATGTCTTTGAAAAACAAAACTCGAAGAATAAACTGTAGAAACTTTGTACGAGTTAACACTACTGAAACAAGATAAAATGATACTGAATGCTTTAAAGACATCTTAGATAAGTAGCATGATATAATTTTAGAAATTAAATTCAGTAATTTCATAATGACAACATCTGTAGTGGTTTACTTATACGACTTATATTCTCTGCATCAGTTTAAGCTCAGAAAGCTTTTTAAATATGTATCTATCTATATCTACATCTCTCTCTCTCTCTCTCTCTCTATATATATATATATATATATAATGATTAATCATGGTTGACAGAAGGCATTTGGTTTGAGATAGCAACAATTCTTCACATTCTAGAATGGTGACTACTTCTCCACAACTTATATCTGGACAAGGAATGTTGTCTGTGGCAAAGAATATACATTTTCTAACATTTCCACATAACATTGTCTGTAAAGTGCATTTGCTGTATCCTTTGCTTCACTATACTAAAGATAGTGATAACCTTGCTGGACAAGCGTCCTTTTTGGTGTGACCACAATGTTAGCATCACAGATGCTGCTGGCAGCTACATATAAGCTACTTTTATAAAACTGTTTTTAAAATAATCATTTATGTCAAATATTTTATTCATTTTTGATAACAGCAGGGAGTTCACAGGTAGTTGATTAGCAGTGCTTGCCAAATTAGTATGAAATTCTACCTTTACATTTTTCTGTCATGCATAATTTAATAACTTTCTACTACAGCTTTTAAATTACAGCCTTTTTTATTTATAAAAACAGGGAAACCTGCTTGCACTGTAAGTCAGGATTTTTTCAGTCTTTTGAGTTACTGGTAGTAATGCCTGTAATGCCTTTAAAATCCACCATAGGGGATGAAGCAGTCATTTTTGTAATCCTTCCGGTCATTTTCAGCATTCATAAAAAGATAATTCTGTGCATCATAAATTAAAATCCGTAAATACTTACCCTTACAAGCATTATTAACTTCACACAGAGTACTTAAACAACCAAAGGCTCATACCATCTTTTGATGAACACTTATTTTGACTTTTTACCTCTTCAGCAAAATTTGCCTCAGATGATGTAAGTATTGACAACCCAGTTGTTTGGCTTTAAACCATATTTATTCTGATATGACTAGAATGCACACTTTACCCACAGTCCCACACTGATAATTAATTGGAAAGGGAGTTTTTCTGAAATACTTGGAACATAAGACCTTGTTGCCTTCATAAATGTCTGCAACTAGAAAGGCAAGATGTTTTGCAAACATAACTTTTGTAAATTAAGAAAAAAGTACAAGAGTAAGTAATCCACTATAGATTCCATCAAGAGTAAGTAATCCACTGTAGATTCCATCAAGAGTAAGTAATCCATTGTAGATTCCATCAAGGGTAAGTAATCCACTGTAGATTCCATCAAGAGTAAGTAATCCACTTTAGATTACATCAGTTTTTGTATTTTGGATGTCTAATTTAAAATTAGTTTATCAGTAAGGTGTATATAAAAGGTGATGTTTCTGTTAAATTCTGATTGATATGAGTGGTGTTTCTCTCCCTAGTCTGGCACCAACTTTGCAACTGAAAGAGGGCTCCAGCCGATCTTGCAATGCCTTTTGAGTTTTTTCTATAATATTTGCAATTAAATCTAATTCTATTATATATGCACTATCTGGATGCAGTTTAGCTTAACTTCATCATTTGGAGTTTTGATTATATTAGAAAATTCTTGAATATTATTTCACTGGGATTACACAGTGTAAGACACAAAAGTCTTTTATGGCTAACAAATAGCCATCACTCAGTTTCAGTGTTTTTAGCTTGTTAGGAAAGAAAAAAGGATTCCCTGTCATAACAATCAGTAACTTGGTGCATTTCTTTTTAAATCTTGTGTGTGTGTGTGTGTGTGTGTGTGTGTGTATATATATATATATATATATATATATATATATATATATATATATATATATATATATATATATAGATTCACTTTATAATCTCAAAATACTGAAAGGTCGAATTTCAGTATCTCGAGACCATAAAGTCGAATCTTCAAAATAGCGAAAGTGCATAATCGCAAATCTGACTATCGAATTTCTGGTTATGGCTTTACGTTACGTTACGTAATGTGTAGTGTATTGTGTGGATGTTGTCCAGTGTAGTGTGTGGAGTTAGGTGGAATTTAAGGTGAGTGAGTGTTTTGCAAGGGTTTTGGGTAGGTGTTTGAGTGTATGTGTGAGTATGTTTGTAAGTTGTACGTGTGGGTTAGGTTAGGCAGGTAAATGTATGAGTGTTTAAGTGTTGGATGTGGTGGTGTTTGTGTTTCTGTGTGTATGTGCAAGGGACTGTAGAATGTCTGGTTGTGAGTTTACTGTCTTTATCTGTTTGTGCAATCTTGGAGTTAGTATATGTAAGTGGGTGGTGTGGGGGGCTTGCCCCCCTGCTTATATGTAGTGTAGGTTTGTTGATTTGTGTTTGTTTTGTTTGTTTATTTGTTGTAGCGTGGGTAGGATGGTGTTCATGTGTGTTTATGTTCGCAATTTTGTGTTTCGCGGTTTTGGGTTTTCGGGATTTCAGGCGTTCGACTTTATTGTCTCGAGATACTGAAATTTGAGATTTCAGTATTTCAGGATTATAAAGTGGAACTATATATATATATATATATATATATATATATATATATATATGTATATATAAAAAGTATGGGCTTGTTCCATTCTCTGATTCTTTAGATTCCCAAAGAAGGCAAATGTCTTCGCGTGAGAGACTTGAAACATTACATGTTGCTTGGGGATCTCTGTTAGTTATAGAATAAATTCACAAGTATTAAATCTATTTTCTTGTATGCAAGATTTATGTTTCAAAACAGAGATGTCACATCAGTTAACACAAATTTATATTGTGCCTGTATCCCACACTGGGATTACCATACCAGCTCATTTACTACTTTTGTAAGTCTTACTTTTGTGTTGCATAACCTATTTTGTGCTATCTGCTTACTTACAATTCTGGGAAGTTTAGGATGCTCTTTTAGCAGCTCCCTAATTTCTTCCCCATGGATGGCTAACAAGCTGACAATATTTGCTATGCAATGAAACTTTGCTTAAATCTTCTTTAAACCATGTAGTATATCATTTAAAACCAGTCAGTATGCTTACCAAGTTACCCTTCCTTGTACATATAAAAGTCTTAAATCCTTTCCTAAGCAAAGCTGATTTTCTTTGAGTGTAAAGGAGCTGAGATTGAATGCTTTATTATAGTTAGCTTAAGTGTTTATTACCTCTCCCTTTCAAACTACTGGAAAAACAAACAAAAGAAAAACGTAATGTCTAGAACTAGCTGCTGAAATCATATCTGTGCAGTGTCATTGGCCATGCATGAGAAGTGGGTCTGTTTGAAAGCTCTCTGTGCATTCTGGGAATTCTATCTTAAAGTGCCAAGGGGTTCAGCTTGCGGTAACTGGCATGTATGCCTACATCCTAATCATGCTCACGGTGCTGTGCAGCTGAACTAATGACAGGAAACTCCCACTGGTAATTCTGTTATGGGTCATCCCATCTCGTAACTTTGGTTACGGCTCCATCTGATGAGTCTGCAGTGAGAGCTGATCCATTACACCCAGTCAGATGACCATTGTCACTGGCCATAAGGGAAGGTATAGACAATGGCACTAGCTCAGGGTATGCACCACTTCTACCTTTAAATTATTTGAGACCTAAAAAGTACTAATACAATCTTACAATTCAAGATCTTGCCAATTTTTTTCCAGTTTTGTTAAAAGAGGAGTGCCTTCATGAGAAAGATTTCATCAGCTCTACATGTTAAGGTTTAGACACTCATATTTATACAGTTGGTATTCTAACTCAGGAGATGGGGGGGTGAGAAGCTTCTTAGCAGCCAGTTTGAAGGGAAGGGGTGGAGCCTGGCCACCTTGGAGAATGAAACTGAAATAGTCAATCAGTGCAGGAGTTAAAGTTGGTTAAGGATGGGGTGGCAGGAGCATCCTTATTTGCCTAATGAAAGTGGGTTTTTGGAAAAAGACTGGAGGTAAAGGGCAGAGTAAAACCTCCTAAATAAATAAACCCTGTGGAATACATGATTTTCTTTGCATTCGCATTGTGAGAACATGCTCAGTAACCCCCTTATAAAAAATCCACATCGAGGACCTGCCAGTCTGACCATTTTGATGCACAGAATTTCCTTCAAGACTATTGGTTGAGTAGTCATTTGTTCTTGTTTCACTATTGGCCATATCCAATCCGTATGCATTCCCATTGCAGTAGTTTGCATCATCTGCAAGAAATATTTTGATTTTCTTTAGTTTTATTACAACATTATTCTATGTTTTGTTGAACATTTGCATATATGTAGCAATATATACAGAGAATAGTCAAGTGTTGCTTGATTTTATCATGCAAGTTCTCAGTATCTGCTTTGTCATTTTATTAATTGTTCATTGTGCTTTATAAGTATGTTCTTAAATTTACATCACACATTGTCAAAACAACTACTCCGCCTTTGAATAAAGCACTACCCTCTGTAGTGCTACAAAGGAGCATATTGAAACAAGGTCCCTTTGGGGCATTCTTACAGGAAAAGTTTGTCCCACTGAAAAGATTTTTTTGAGCATTTTCTTATCAAATTGTTTTAGGGATTCTGCTAAAGTGCCTTCTGAACCATGATCAATATTACTTAAAGCATCAGTAGTGTCATATTTTGTACTTCACCCTGGCTGTGCCAAAAATTGGTCATTATTAACCAGTGCACTACCCCGGTAAACAAACAAATTGTATTTATTTTTTATTTTATTTTTATTTGACATTGGTTTACCTGGATAGTCTTCTGGGTATATACCCATTTTTGGCACAGGCCTGGAGACAAAAGCTCCAGGTATAGATCACATTTTACAATATAATACATAGAGAATTTTCATTCGTAACAGTAAATACCAAATTACATTTAAAACAATAATACAGTGTCAAATATTTACAAAAGTACAGATAAACTAGGTACATAGAGTCAGATATCTGCATAACTGAGATGCAATATAGTAGTTGTGATAGAATGAAATAAGTTGTTGACATGATAGTCTGATTGTTGTATGGATGTTTAGTTTCAGATATAGTAGTGAAGATAGATATGCTTTTCAATTAGGGGATGTGACTTATATTGAATGAAGTAAAACAGTAAGATCCCACTAGATAAAGTTTGGTTAAAATATATATATATATATTAGAGACAGGTGGAAGTTGTGATGTAGAGTTTTCATCAATGTATGATGCACAGGCGTGAGGTTTTTTATGTGGCTGTATTAGAGTTTAAGGAGAGTTAGGGAAAATATGAAGAAAATAATGATTACAGAGATACTAAGAGAAAGTTCATAGGAATATTTTCAAGGATAAGAGGTTGAAAGTAGATGTGGGCTTTAAGTAGGACAGTAGATGGTTATCCTGGTGTAGAACATGAGCAGACCCATTCCTTTTTTAGGTGGCCTTTTAGACATAGTTTGAAGAATTGGTAAGAGGTAGCTGTTCTAGTGGACATACAGAGGGAATTCCAGCCTTTAGCGACAGAGAAGGAGTAAAGGGAGTACCCAGCTGATTTGTTTGGTCTGTGTATATGAAGTTGCTTTTGGTCATTTGATCTCACAGGGCAACTGGATGAGTATTTTTGTGAGGTTGCATTTAGAGCGGTACACATGTCAGGATAGTTAGGGATCCTATATGCAGTAAGTAATTGAGTATATTTTAGGTAGTTCTAGCCGTTTAAGCACGTTTAGAGAAGTACAATGATGGTTACAGTGTTGAGCACGAGTAGCAAATTTGGCAGTTTTATTGTAACATTGTTCCAGTTTACGAATATTTTATTTTTGGGGATTTGTGAAAATGGGGGGCACTGTAGAGGAGGGGAGGAATTTTTGCTAGTATGATTCTAGAGGTGGAGGTGAGGAAGTTTCCAGTTCTGTACAGTAGACCTAATTTTTGATTTTTTTTTTTATGGCATTTTGTATATGGTAATTGAATCTAAGAGTTTGAGTTTGTGAGGTTAGTTCAATATTGGTGTTATTGAGGGAACATATTTTTAAAGCTGTTTATTTGATGGGACTTTGTTTTTGGGAAACATAGTAGTTTAGTTTTTGTGGGATTAAGCATAAGTTGATAGTTTTGTAACCATTTTTGTGTGGCAGTGAAGGAATCCTGAGTAATTTGCTGTAGTCGAGTTAGATCATTTGATGAGCATATAAGTGGTGAATCGTTGGCGTACTGTATAATGGAAGCATGTTGTGTGCATGTATGGAGTGAGCTATTAAACAGTAAGGGTCCAAGGAATGAGCGTTGTGGGCGATCTGTGCTTACAGGAAGAAAGGGGGATGGAGTGTTTTACCATTTTACTGATTGAAATTTGTCATTGAGAAAGCTCTGAAATCTGTTCAAGGTATTTGCTGCAATGCCTAATAATAACATTTCTGTTAGTTTTGTGTGGCTAACAGTATCAAAGGCTTTTGATAGATCAAGAACTAATGCAGATATGAATTTGTCACTGTCCCTGGCTTTGACTGTTTAGATGAATGAGAGTAGAGCTGTATTATTACTATGGGATGGTCAAAAACCATTTTGGGTTGAGGTTAAAAGTTGTTCCTGTGTTACATATTGTAAAAGTTGCTTATTGACACATTTTTTCCAGTAATTTTGAAAATGGGTATAATATTGCTATTGGCCGGAAGTTTGTGATATCAGATGAATTACCTCCTTTGTTGAGGGGAATCGTGTGTGACATTTTCCAAAGTCTGGGGACATCTGATACTTTTATAGATCTATTGATCAGGATGGAAATGGAATAGGCTATGCTACTATTTATATGCTAAAGTCTCATGAAAGCAAGTGTTCAGTTCAAAAAATGTTAAAATGCGTTTCCAGTTATGTGCAATATTAGTCTGTCTACCTGCATGTCTGTGATGTAACAGCTAGGTGTTACGTGTGTAAATGTCTGTGAAAATAGTCTATATGTTGTCTGCACATTGAGTCTTGAGACACGGAATTTCATTCAGTTTTTTCACTTGTGTTATTTCTGAATGACAATAAAGTTTACTTTGACTTTTATGAGCTGTTCTCTTTAGAAAAAGATTAGGTCTATTATCTGCAGAGATAGAGCATATTTTTACTTTGTTTAGCAGATGTTTGATAGTGATTGTAGGCACTGTATGAAGGTTGATTGTAGTGGTAGCTTGGCATTGTTTAGATGAGTCAAAATCCTTCGTAATGGATGCTTTGCCATCTATAAACTTTACAGTACTATTCGGAGATTTTTCACCAGATTTTTTTTTTGTATCTGTTTTACGACTATTCTGGAAATTATCATAATACTTTTTGCCTGCGGTTATTTGTTGTTTTTTGTCTGCTTGCATGATATTTTTTATTGTTGGGAGTATTTGAGAGTTTTTTTTTTTTTTGAGAACTTCTCCAAGCTTTGTCTGTCTTCTGCATTGATTTTCTAGTAGTCATAGTTAACCAGGGTGCATCATTTACCATTAAAAAAACTAAACAATGTTGTAGGTTTTGCTATACCATGAGCACTTGCACTTTTATTAAAATGGATGGAATTACTTTTTAAATTAGTAAGAGCTCTGTTTAATGCCTTGAAGTCCGCCAAAATTTCCCAGGAATAGTATGTACAGGTACTTGAATTGAAGTTTTCAAAGTAGGTCAGTGCAGGGGTTCCAAGCGATACATGATATCAGCACACTTGAACCAAGAAGCAGGAGAATATAGCTGTATCTGTGGTGCAAGTATAACTCCAAGAATAAAACAAAAAGCACTGCAGAATAAGTCAAACTCCAGTAACATTATTTAAGATGTCTTTTTACCTTAATTGCTCAGGACATCTTCAGAGTGAAAGTATAAATAACACAGGCTGAATGCTTAAAAAGCTTTTTAGTCAAACTGCATGACATAGCGCAATGCTTTGTGTGCACTGAAGCAACATAGAAATCAAATATACATTTTTTTTCTTTATCTAGCATGTCTGAGTTAATTTTTTTTCCATAGGATCTATGATAAACTGGTAAAATGGGGGAATGGGGCATATGTAGAGCCAATCTTCAGAGTAGGGATGAGCTTATCAGTTTTGTTCCTGTGATTATATACACTGCTAGTACATTTCCAAATAGATTTCTTGCTACATTTGGTACAGTAGTTAAAAGATCAGATAATGTATTCGCCAATATTTTTTTTTTTTTTTTTGCAGTACTGCTTCTGAACATGCACAGTTTACCTGTCAGAGAGACTAAAATCTGGATAATGTTTTAGGCTTGTTTAAAAAAAAAAAAAAAAAAGTCATGTGAAGGAATCTAAATAAACTGACTTTTTTGGTACTTTTCCAGTTGTCAGTTACCCTAGTATTGCTTTAAAAACAAAGCATTTCACTTCAATTAATGTTGGTGAAACATTTAATATTAGGTATTTGATTGCCTGTAAGGTGGACCAGGTGAAATATTTAATGGTGTGTGAGTGCGGGGCATTCTGTGTGGGCCAGACATCTCAGTCATTCAATAGAGAATCTTTCCTTATTGGAGCGATGCTAACTGTAAATGAGACAGAAGTGCATTGTTTAGACATACTATTTTTCACACCTCTCTCTGTTTTGCATTTATTGGTATTGACAGGGTTTATACTGATGGATGTAGTGATCCACAAAAACATGATCTACTGAACCAAAAGGAGAAGCAATTGCGTTGTCAAGACTTGGGGTTATGTTTTCAACAGATCTTCTTCTTTCGGCTTTTCCCAGTTAGGGGTTACCACAGCAGATCACCTGTCTGCTCATGATTGGCAGTGGAGTTTTTACAGTTTCAAGTTGCCAGCCCAGTGCCCAACCTTCCACAGAAGACACACACATGCACGCACTCATGCCTAGTGCCAATTTAGAGTGTCCAAACCACCTACAGCATGTCCAGAGGAAACCCACACGACCACAGCGAGGACATGCAGACTCCACACAGAAGGCACCCCAACCGAGGATCAAACTAGAGAACCTCTTGCTGTGAGGCGGCAGCGCTAACCACTGCACCACCGTGGCCGCCCCATCAACAGATCTGAATGAATATTTTTAATTTTATTCTTATTATTTTGGTCCACTTGTCACTTACTGACTTAGATTTTTCTCTGCTTATGAGTATAAATTTGATTGTAATTAATGCAAATATGAGTCATTGATCTAGTTACATATTTATGAATGTTGAATTTATTACACTTGTTTACCTCTGTGTTGCCCTTGTTTTCTGAATTTGAAAAATATTTACAGCTGTACTTTCTGATCTGACCAACAGATGGCATTATTTCCTCTTTATACATTTGCTTGTTTTTCCCTCTTCCTTTGTGTATGTTTATATATTTGATTATATGGATTTTTTTCCTTCAAAAGATGTGATTTTTTGCATGAGTGAAGAATTGGTTACTACTATTATGTTTGAAAAATGCCAGCTGTGCATATATTTTATCTTAGTGCTGTTTACATCTTGGTATCTTACTTGAGCATAGTTTGTAATGTTTCTCTGTTTACATGCAGGTATGCATTGAAAACAACTTTTGTTTTGTGAAACAGCAGTCTGTGGAGTATTCTCCCATTAAAGTAGCAGTTTCCTTTTTCCAGTTGATACTGGTTTGTGTGTGGTTTTTCTATCCTTAATATGCACTGAAATTTGGAATTTTGTATATGTGTGTGGGTCTATGTTTAATGGTCGAATGGCATGTTTATTGAATAGCCGTTCATCGTACAGACTGTGTTTTGCAGAAGGTGATTTTGCAAAGTTTGCTTCCTGACAAGCTTTGAGATCAGATCCAGTTGTCACTGCATGTTTGAGCACATATATTATAAAATCCCAGAACTATGAGACTGTTTTCCTAATCGAACTATGAGACTGTTTTCCTAATGAAACAAAGCTTTGACAGCTACAAATGTTATGATTTTCTGAAGAAGTTCCAAATGATTAAATAAAGGAATGAAAGAGCTAAATATTGGTCTCAGATTGGTGCGCCTAATTGCTGACGGTACCAGGGTGCTGCATCCATTTGGGTTTTAACAGTGAACTTTTTTGTTATTTAGTTGATACGAGTTTTTGTTTTATATACTGGAATTGATGTCAACAGAGTTCATAGATATTTAGAAGAAAATTCAATTATGGCAATACAACAAAAGGGTAACAAAAGAAAGTCACATGGAACAAAGGATCATTTGTTGTTAAAGTCATAATGGAGAATTGTAGAAAAGTGGAAGACTCTAAGTATAGCACAGATAGATTACGAAAAAGCATCTGACAATATTCCACATTCATGGATAAAGGAGTGCTTACAGATGTTCAAGATACACATGCAATGTAGTAACCATGAAACAGCGACAAACCACTCTGCAGCTAAGCCATGATAAAGGACAAATTATTATCCCAGGACTAAAAATTCAAAGGAGGATCTTCCAGGATGATTCTTTGTCACTTCTGCTCTTTTGTCTTGCCCTTAACCCATTAAGCTGTTGACATAACAGAGTAGGTCATAGTTAAAATTTTGCTCCCAGAAAACAACAAAGTGTAAAGACTTTTCATCTTCTTTTGTGGAAGATTTAAAACTGTATAGTCCATCAGATGAAGAGCTTGAACGCACAATTGGAAGTGGTCAGGACTTTCTCAGATACTATAAGAATGTCATTTGGTCTTGAGGAATGTGCAAGAGCAACATTTAAAGCAGGAAAACTGCAGCACCAGGAAAATCAGTCTGGGACATGAATGTGATATAAAGAAACTGGAGCAGGTGGGAGTTTATAAATATTTGGGAACTGATGAAAGATCGACAATAAAACATGAACAAATTTGAACTAAACTCAGTAAAGAATATTTTAGAAGACTAAAATTAATACTGAAAACAGCTGCAACATTTAGGAACAATCCAAGCTATAAACCAATTTGCTCTTCCTGTTCTAACTTATAGCTTTGGAGTGGTTGCCCCCAAAAGGTATTGGATCAGCTGGACATTAAAACAAGAAAAACGCTTCACGCTTATCAAATGATATATATAGTCCTTGTTCTGAAGGAGGTATGGGCTTCCTCAAAATGGATTACATGCATAGGTCTGCAATCGTAGGACTGCTTACATATCTGATGATTTCACCAGGTTCAAACATAGTTAAAGTTTTATAACATGAGGAGAACAAGTCTAGGAAAGACTTCCCTGCTTAGTTTAGCCAAAGCCTATTGGTGTCAAGCAGGAATGGAAACCAAACCAGAAGTAGACAAAAATTACGTAGCAACTGAATGTTCCATAACACAAAAGAAAGACTATAAAAGGATCAGATGAGAAGACTAGAAATGTGCAAAAGGCATAAATATGGTTGTTGTTACAGAAAACTCCTGGAAAAACCTCATGTATCTATTGTGTAAAGAATCTCCATGGCAATACCCAGATTTGCTCTGCGCTACTGCACAATGGTACCTGCTATACCCAGCCAACAGATATTGCGAATATACTGGCCAACAGATGCAATGCCAACTTTACCTGTTCCCCCCCCAAAGGACCAACCACAATACCAGTAGATTGCCAGGCACCCAGTATTACTGCTGAACAGGTGAAACAGCACTGCCCAAGGCCAAGAATACAGGTTCTATGGGACCTGACAATATCCCTGGCTGTGTTCTACATGAACTACAGAGTGAACTGGCACCTCACCTGTGTGCCCTGTTCAATCACAGCCTCACCTCAGCCTTTGTCCCTACCAAATGGCACACTGCTACAGTCATCTCTCTCCACAAAGGAGGAGGGACTACAGACCTTGGGAACTATTGCCCCATTAGCCTGACGAGTCTGATATGCAAAGCTATGGAATGCATCATCATGGACCTAATAAACAAAGATATAGGGAATCTCCAAACTCTGAAGCCCACACAGTTTTGTTTTGTGAAAGGTAGATCATGCCTGCTCCACCTGGTCAGCTTCTCTGAGTCATTCACCAGAGCTGTGGATGAAGGCAAGGTGGTTTATACAGCCTACTTTGATCTGGCCAAGGCCTTTGATACCATTCCCCACTTAGGAATCATAGAAAAACTCACTAAGCTGGGCATCAATCCCTATATCATTAGGTGTGTTGCAAACTGGCTCACAGATAGAACCCACAGTGAAAAAGTAGCTGACTTCAAGTCAGACTGCCGACCAGTCATGAGCGGAGTCCCACAGGGTTTAGTCCTGGGTTCTCTCCTGTTTAGTATCTACTTCTCTGACATCCAGGCCAACACGAAGGGACTCTGGCTGACAAAGTTCAGAGACGATTGTAAGTTGGGAGTTATTATTAACTTCCCAAGTGATGTTGATGTCCTACAGAAATGCCTCACTGAGACCGACTGGTGTCTGAACTATGGCCTTAAGCTCGACTCCAAAAAATGTGTCCTCCCCTTTTGGAAAAACCCAGTTCCCATGAATTACCACATCGATGGTAGTCCACTGAACACAGAAGGCGTTATAAGAGATCTGGGAACACAGGTTAACAGCAACCTCTCTTTTGACTCCACATTGCCACTGTGGTCAGAAAGTCCTTCTGTGTGGCACATCTCATTATTAAGAGTTTTGCATCCAGGAAGAAAGAGGTCATTGTCTCCCTCACTCTTCTCTCATTAGGCCAGTCATTGAGTACAATACCCCATTTGGCATGTACCTCACTAAAAACCTGCAACAACTGGAGAGGCCACAAAAGTACCTCACAAAGAGGATCCTAGTCCTTAACTACTTGTCCTATATGGACAGACTCAAAAAACTCCAACTATTCTTTGTCTCATATCGCCTACTTAGAGGTGATCTCTGCTTAACTTACAAAGCCATGTCTGACCCAGCTCTGATAGAAATGCTACATCTAAAGAAATCCCAATCCTTCCACACCACATGCTCCAGAGACCTCAACCACATTACCACAATCAACAAAACATGCTGGAGGGACAGGTTCATAACCCAGAGACTGCCCATGCTATGGAATACACTTCCCATACATGTCAAACAGAGCACCTCACTGGCCCTCTTCAAGAGAAATCTTGATGAGTGGATGGGTAATAGAAATTTACACCAGGGATCACTCCAGTGGCTCTACTCGACAAAGGCACTGGGAGCTAAGGTCAGATGGCACGATGCCAGGGTAATCCTATCAGATAGGCTTGTAAAGGCTCCAGGGCCTTTAGCCTAGTACACACCTATGAACCTATGAATCAGGATCTGACACAGTAGTGGTTAAGAATTTAAAGTAAAAGATGAAAGGTTAATAATGGCACCCAGTACAAGCAGAAAATGATTAATTTCAACAATTGGCTAAGTTTCTGGTGTCATTCTAAGGGGATCCAGTATCTGTCTGCCTGGGATGACATGATTGACAGACCTCGATGCTTTGCTAGAGATGATCTGCATCTGGCACCCCTGTCCTTCCGGATACTGGACAAGGATCGTGCCACCCCTGTAGTGCTTTTTTTAGGCGGTATTCCAAAGACCAAATTACCACAGTAACAGCTACAAACAAATGCAATCTGAGGGTCATCTAAAATGGAGAACATCGACATTTGTGCTGTAACAGAGACCTGGTTCAAGGCAGCAGAAAGCACCCCTGCACTACCAGACTATAACTCATTTCACACCTTTCGGCCCCAGAACTTGGACCGAAGCTCCAAAGGCAGTGGTGTTTCCATATTGATAAAGGATGCACACACCTCCAGACTGGTAGCCCACCATAATGCATCAGAGATACTTCAGGTGCAGCTAACATTGGGTAAGACAACGATTCAGGTCATAGCCTGCTTAGGTCCCCAACCATGTCCCAAGACTCACACTCCATGTTCCTAAGCACCCTGGAGAATATTAGGGTCCAACCTAACATTCTCATACTGGGTGACTTCAACTACCCCTCCATTAACTGGGAAAACTACTTGTGTACCAATACACTTGCCCAACGTTTCCTGGAATTCATTAATTCCAATGCCCTGGACCAGCTCATTCTTACCCCCTCTAGAGGTAGCAACATCTAACATGGACGACCGTTGCTCTACACCAGTAGTCAGCTCCACCCTGGTTAGATCCAACCACAAACTAATCTCCTTGAAAATCCACATCCCTCCCACTCGCCCTACAAAGGTAACCACCATGGAAAAACTTCTCCAAAGCTAACTTTGGGCTCCTAAAAACAGAGGTGGCTAACTTCATGGCACCCATCTTCTTCTTCTTCTTCTTTTGGCTTTTCCCAGTTAGGGGTCTCCACAGCGGATCACTTGTCCACTCATGTTGCCAGCCTGGCGCCCAACCTTCCACAGAAGGCACACATACTCATGCAGTCATGCCTAGGACCAATTTAGAGTGTCCAATCCACCTACAGCATGTCTTTGGGATGTGGGAGGAAACCGGAGCACCTGGAGGAAACCCACACAACCACAGGGAGGACATGCAGACTCTACACAGAAGGCACCCCAGCTGAGGATCGAACGGGAGAACCTCTTGCTGTGAGGCAGCAATGCTAACCGCTGCACCACCATGGCCACCCAACTTCATGGCACCCATGCAAATGGAAAATAGTCACCTACTTAGAGGCGATCTCTGCTTGACTTACAAAGACATGTCTGACCCAGCTCTTTTAGAAATGTTACATCTAAAGAAATCCCAATCCCTCCACACCACATGCTCCAAAGACCTCAACCTCATTACCACAATCAACAGAACAAGCTGGAAGGACAGGTTCATAACCCAGAGACTGCCCATGCTATGGAATAGACTTCCCATACATTTCAACAGAGTACCTCACTGGGCCTCTTCAAAAGAAGTTTAGATGAGTGGATGGGAAATAGTAAATTCACCCCAGGGATCACTCCAGTGGCTCTACTCGACAGAGGCACTGTGAACTTAGGTCGGGTGGCACAATGCCAGGATAATCCTATGGGCAAGGCTTGTAAAGGCTCCAGGGCCATTAGCCTAGTACACACCTGTGAACCTATAAACATGCTGGAGAAACAGATAAATGCAGGTTTTGTAAAACAAAACTTGATACAGTGGCATAACTTGTTGCTGAGTGTGATACACTAATGTCAGAGGGCCTGTATACTGAAAGGCATAATAATGTGGTAAGACTGTTGCATTAGGGATTGTGTAAACTTTGCAATATTGAAGTAGCTGAAATATGAGCCACAAAGCATTATAGAGACTGATAATGTTTATATCACATGACATCACCTATTCCCAACAGTTCAAAAAATAGATATGAGAAAAGAAGAGAAAAGTCGCATTAATTATTGAAATTGCTACACCCAGTGATTGCAATGTCTTACTTACAAAGCAAAAGAAAGTCATAGAATACCTGGATATGCAGGCAGAAGTGAGGGTAATGTGTAAGAAGGATACCCTGACAGTTCATAAAATACCAGGCAGGCAGAAATGAAGGCAATCTGTAAGAAAGATAGCCAGATAGTACCAGTAGTAGTAGGAGCAACTGGTCTCATAAAAAAGAATATAAGGCCGTATTTAGATATGCTAGTGATACATGTAATTCCACATGAATTTCAGGTCACTTCTGGGCACATTGCAGGTGCAGCAAGGAGTGCTTTTGTTCATCATTAAAGATTGAAACTGTACTACTTTCACAAACTTTAGTCATGGTTTGATTTGGGAATCGGGCCCATTCCTGTCATGGTATTAGGCACCCAAAAGACTTGTAGAAATTAAACCTAAAGCATTCAAGGGCTCTGAAAAAAATCCTTATATAGCTGTTTAAATTCATGATTATTAAGAATTATCATCTGCTATTGTTAACCTTGAGTATTGGGAACCACGGGTAACTTCCCTTTAATGAAATGTTAATCTTTATGTACTCATCATTTCAACTGTGACCTCTGTATCTTCTCCACAGTGAACCCTTTTTTGATATTAGTCATCTTCCAACAGCAAATTATGAAGTGAATCTGTCATATTTACCTCACATCTGGAGGTACACCATAAGCAAGCAAAATACCCCTCCAAAGATAACAGTAACATATACAGTTTTCCAACAGAAAAGCCAAGTTGTAATTCTTTGCCCTGTAAAATTCCTTACTTTCCATATCTTTCCATTTTTCATACCAAACACCTCTCCAGACTCTGTGCTCCTTCCTTCCCTATGACTCATCCTTTCCTCCCTCATACTAACACTCTCCCATGCCTTAATATACTAAATGTCTTTAGATGGATTTGGAAAGGAAGTGTTGCAAATTGTAAAATTACATTCAGGGAAAAAATGCACTGCCATTTCCCCATACTTTCTCTGTAGATTTGTTTATATTATGGACCCTGTCCCTAGCTCATAAATTGAAATTATATAGATCAATTTTTACACAAAATGTGTAATAACTATTTTGTTGCTTTTTTCACTCACTGACTGTTGATCATCAGCCTCCTCCTGACTAATCATCCCATTTGTTCACCATTAAAGGAGCAAGGGTCAGCCAGAAGAAAGCATTATTCAGACAGCCATCATTGCTGCTTCATGGATTTTTGCTTTGTCTATATTTTCCACACATGGTTGACTAAGCTGCAAGGACAGGCATGCAGTGGGTTGACTGTAGGAGGCCATCTACTCCCTTATGCAAGGAGGTATTCCCATTCACTTAGCTATACCCCTCCCCCTAAGCATGAATGTTGATTTTTTCAGGTCTCCGTCAGGGAAACTGCAGGAACTCTGTGTGCCTGCTTGTGTGCACAACCACCCCACATTGGGAGAGGCGAGCAGGACATGGTGTTTCACCCCACCTTTCGGCCTGGCTGCTACAGTCTTGCAGTCACTAATGGAAACCTACAGCTGCCTATGTCATGCGCAGACCTCCTTTTCTCTGTATCACAAGACCAGGTTGACACTAGCATATTTCCTGAGATAGGTTAACTTTTTGCTTGATGAAAAACTTAGGGCAAAATGTTAAAAGCTGGAAGCATTCTGTTAGTTGTTAGAGTCATTGCAAACTCTTGTTTATAGGAATCATATGGAGATGCTATGATGACCGTGCAAACCCTTGTTTATAGGAGTTGTATGAAGATCCTATGGTGACTGTGCAAGCCCTTATTTATAGAAATCATATGGAGATGTTATAATGACATTACAGAGCCTTGTTTATAGGAATCGTATGGAGATGCTATGACGACAGTGCAAACCCTTATTTATAGGAATCGTATGGAGATGCTATGACAAATTTACCCATCTTACTGGGCATGTCCCTCTTCCTGTTTCTGAAAGTAGAAAATGACCTAGTAGTCTTTTTGTTTAAACATTTAGGTTTTGCTAATAAACTTTCAGTGCCAATACGAATCTATGAAACTGAAGACAATGACATTATATGTTTATTCACAATTGCAAATGTGCAGCGGTTCAAAGTTGCTGCGTTTCCACAGAGTATGTTTTATCACATATGCTTTTATTTTGCAGACACTAAGAGTGAACTATCCATATACCCCTCAGAATGATGATGAGCTTGAATTAACCCCAGGGGACTTTATTTTCATGCCCCCTGTTGAACAGACCACCACTAGTGAGGGATGGATATATGGTACCTCACTAACAACTGGCTGCTCTGGTTTGTTGCCTGAAAACTATATTACGAAAGCAGATGAATGTGATACTTGGGTGTTTCATGGGTGAGTTAATAAATTTATCTTCTTATGTAATGAATACATTTTGTATCAGATTGTTTTATTTCTTACACATGATTTAGAGGCATTAATTTTTCTCTGAGTCTTAACGCACGGTTTAGTGCAGTTTGACATATTTGGAGTGGTATTTCTCCTTCGATAAAGTTTGTTACATTTTTTATATTTGCAGAATGCATGTTTTTATGTGGAAGTATGCAAAAATGTTTTAAACAATGTTTTAATCAGTTGTGTATCTCTTTGAAAATACTAGTGAATTTGATAGTGCAAAAGACTTCATGTTAACCTTAACATAACTTTGTTTTATTTATCATAAATAACCTTATTAAAAAAGTTCAACAGCATCTAACAGATATATGGTAGTATCAGTATGAAGAAGCCAGCAGAAATAAAAAAAAAATGGAGAGAAATTATTCTGTATAAAAGTATGAGGTAACTAGTCAAACAGAGATCGTCTGACAACAGTGCAAGACTGATAGACCACCATCAAAGCTCCCCTCTAATCCCTAAAATTGAGATGACCATTCAGCACATCATAAGCTAAATGTATTGAGAATAATCTTGCTGAGGACCAGCCAGCCCCTTTTGATCATTGTGGTGTTACTTCAGAGGCAGGTAGCTGCCCATTGTGGTGTCACTTCAGAGTGGCCCATTGTGGTGTCACTTCAGAGGTAGGTAGTGGCCCATTGTGGTGTCACTTCAGAGGTAGGTAGCGGCCCATTGTGGTATCGCTTCAGAGGTAAGTAGTGGCCCATTATGGTGTCACTTCAGAGGTAGGTAGTTTGGCAGCTGTAGGGGGAAAGACACCATAGTTGTAGTGTTAGGGACAAAGTTCTCCAAAAAATATTTATTTTTTTTATTACAGTCATTCTGTTGAACTGCATTCCAACAAGATGAGTTACAGTGAATAGTACAACATCCGGAAGTGGGTTGTCATTCAGCCCATTATAAGTAAAACTTGTAGCAGTTTCATAAATTGAGATTTATCATGTTTAGCCCACAAATTCTACTCTATTTATCTTGTTGATTTATGTTTTGTTGGGATGACTTTTGATGAGTTGTACTGAATTCATAAAGAGGAACCATTCTTCTCATCAGAAGAAAAACCTATTCATATTCAGCCCCTTTGCTACAGTGTTTTCATGTACTCATTTTGCTATACTCAGTCCAGGAAGGTGTAGGTACATTTCAGTTAAGTGGAATATGTTAATACATGTACTGTCAATATAGGGCACTATAAAATGAAGACAGTCCTGTTTTTCTCCTTTTCAGAGGATTGCCTTTAATATACAAGGAACTGTGTACTACACAGTGTCAGCTTGTTTCTGCCTTTGCAAGGACTTCAAGACTTCATGACCTTTGCTGGCTTAGTACAGTACCAGGTTCAGACCTCTGATCAGAGTCTCATCTGGGCTTATTGGCTGGTATGGCCATTAAAATGCCCTTTACGTATCTGATGATGTGGGAATTGCAGTTGACTCTGAAGTTTCAGTGGTAAAAAGGTTACCACATTCTCCCAGACCTTGGTGTTAGACCACTGCTGTCAGGTCCTGGAGTGGTGCATCATCCATACCAGTCGACTGCTGGGTCTTCCCTTTCTGCAGCCACACCTGTCATAGAATGATAATGTATGTATTGCTTGAGAGGGTGGGGAATTCAGTTTGTTAGCCATGTGGTGTAGTTAGTGTGGTCCTCCCTTGGGAAGTGGGATAACTCATCAGCTAGCTTCATGTATGTTGTGTGACTGTATGGTGCTGAGAGGTTTAGCGTAAGACTATGACCCAAGTGACTAGGATCCAGTTAGTGTTCCTGGCACCTGAAGATGCTGGCAGAGAGGGCAAGGAGTGACTTGATTTGGTGCACTAACCTCGCAGGGTGGAGTGGGTTGCATGCACCCTGGGGAACACTGGATGTATGATTTTACTGGCAGAGAATGGGGAAACTATTGCTTGTCTTTAAAGGGGAAGGATTAGGACTGCTTCAGAGGAAACACCGCTTGTGGAAATGAGGGCGTGACCTTCATTGCAGCTCATCGCAAGTCTCTTCCCTGGTGCTTTACTGGGTGCATGCATAAGCTAGGGAAGCATACAAAAATCAGATATGTCCCTGATGGCTGCCCAAATGATGGCCACTCTTGGTTGGCTGTTGCACCAGTGATAGGGAACAAGTAAGCCAACTGCCTGAGAGAGGGTCTGATGGGCTGACAGGCAGTGTGGGTATAGATGACAAAAAAAGTTGTTGGTAGAGGTTTGCTGTATTTGTGAATGTTGCAGTATAATTCCACAGGTAGATGTCTGCTTTCTGTCAGACAATCCAGACTTTTCTGACATTCTCAACATGGAATTTCCTTTATTAGCCCAAGATTTGACTTATTAATGGCATAGAAGTTAGATCATCTGTCATTTCCTTTTCCTTTTTTAGCCTTCGGATGTGTCCCATGTAGATTAATGAATTCCTTTAACTAGGGTTACCATACATCCGGGTTTCCCCGGACATGTCCTCTTTTTGGGCTCGTGTCCGGGCGTTTTTTGAAAATTCTGCTATTTGTCTGGGTTTTTCAAAAACCCGGATAAATCGCAGAATTTTCAAAAAACAGATGTCCCTATTTCAGTGGGATTGTCCCGGGATCAGCAGTCCAATCCTGAGTCCCACACTGCCGGTTACACTTGCTGGCCAACCCCTGGCATATCTCCCAGACTTCTGTCTCAGATCAAAAGTGACACTGCTTACTAAAAAAATTGCAAACTCCTCCTTGGAACTGCTTCAGTCTGTGACTTTGTAATATGCAGTTTTTGAACGAGAAATGCCTTTTTTAAGTGAATTCATTACTTGGCTTTTCAGCTGACATGCTGATCTTGCACATACCTTAACCATAAATAGTTAATAAGATAAAACAACCTATGAGGTTAAGGATTCCTGAAGAATAGTCACAGCAGGTGAAACATTAAACATTGCTCAGGTTACAACAAGCATAACATAATTAATGTGCTCTGTAAGTCCTTATTATGTAACTTGCATAAAAATGCCATTATGGAGCATCAGAGCACCTTGTCTCTCAAGAAGACAATGGAGCATTTCAGACGTATTTTACAGTGTTGTTAAAATGAGTTTCCAGTTTAGCTTTCCACCCTCACTAGTGCAACTCTTACTGAATAATCTTACATGCAAGATGCTTTAGGAATCAAAACAAAATTCAGCATTACTGGTGAAAAGAACTGCAACAAACTTTACGCGTTGTGCAGAATACATTTTAGACAATACTTGGCGATTTCCTTAGAAAGAAAATGGGAGCAGTTTACTAAAACGGTTTGCAGGATGTACCGTTCAGATGGGCTTTCTGATTCATGCACACTGTTCAATAACATTGCCATTGCAGTTTCTAGAAGAAAAAAAAAATTCCGATAAATACTTAAATGCAATATAAAAGTGCCGCGGTGGTACGGTGTTAGCGTTGTTACCTCACAGCAAGAGGTTCTCCCGTTCGAGTCTCGGCTGGGCTTGGGAGTGCCCTCTGTGTGGAGTCTGCATGTCCTCTCCGCGGCTGGGTAGCGTTCGAAAGACATGCGTGTGCAAATGGCTGTGCCTTCGTTGAAGGTTGGGCGTCGAGCTGGCAGCTCGGAGTTTCGTAAAAATCTACTGCCAATCATTAGCGGACCGGAGTTCCGCTGTGAAGACCCTGGAATCTGGCAACCCTAAAAGAGGACGAGAATATATGTGCTGGTATAATACCAGCACATATTTTTTGTCCTCTTTTTCGTATAACCAAATATGGTAACCCTACCTTTAACACCACTTGGATGCTTTGTTTTCCACAGTCTGAAAGCCTATTAAGATATTAAGAAGCCACACATTTACAGGAAACAAATGCAGTGTAAAGGATAAGCTCAGATAAAATCACTTTAGCTAGAAGATCTAGAGATACTGTCTCTGATATCCTCCTTGTGGGAGGAATAAAGACACCTTCTTGAAGTTTCCAGTAGTTTATTCAGTTAAGTAGGTATGTTTGCAGGAATGGAGACACTAGAAATTAAAGTAAATTATTGTCTTTTTTCACACTACACAAATATTCAAAGTTGCATACACAAATGGTAAATTTATGCTGCCTCTCAGTGATTCAGTATGTGAGAGGAGTAAATATTTACTCTCACCTTAAACACCTCGTACATATTTGGTAAGCACAGCACAGACCACATCCACTAAACCATCTTATGCTGAGGTCATTAAGAGAAGACTAGCTAAGCTTGCCTGACTAATGACTAAAACTTTAGATATCAGATCACACAACAGCACACCCACCTTCACCCTTCACACCCACAGCTGGCGCACGTACCCTCTACAAGTTACAATAGTGTAGACATCAAGTCCTTATGATCCACAGAGCCTGAATCTAATTACAGTAGTGGTTTAGCTGTAGGGGTTCTATTGTCAGATCTACAGACACTATCCTCACTAGGGGGATCAGAATAAGGTAAAGGCCAACTTTCTGGAGCCAGAATTTGGGATGTAACAGGTGCTCTTCATTTCCTTCATTTTTTCAAATACGATTATGACCAGACAGTGGTGTATGCAGGGGCTGAGTGACCTTTTGTGGATGTAGAAGGATATGACTGAGCTTTGGTGTGTGTCTGTGTGTGTGTGTGTGTGTGTGTCTCTGTGTGTGTGTGTGTGTGTGTGTGTGTGTGTGTGTGTGTGTGTGTGTCTCTGAGTGTGTCTGTGTGTGTGTCTGATGCAGGAAAGACACTGGTATTGAGTGGTATTTTGCCATCACCCAGAGTGATACAGAGGTAATTGTCTATGTAGCTGTTGTCATTTTAGAGGGAGAGGATTCAGCTTGGAATGATATTTCCTGCTTTGCAAGGGATGGTCTGAGTAAAGTGTTTGTTGCCCCCATTAGTGCCTTTTTAAGGCAGAGTCCATCTGATGGACATTCCATCCTAGTAAATTCCAATTTGGAGCACATTAATGTGTGTCTGCACATTGCCTAGAGTTGTAACAAAACATGCTTGAACTTGAGGCTGTCCTGCAATTTGAACACATATATGTGTAGTTATAGAAACATGGTTTAAGAACAATGATGGTGCTCCCTCTATTCCTACATATATACCTGTCAAGTTTTCAGATATTCTGACAACTGTGGGGGAAATCAGTATTTGTCAAGGATCTCACCACCTCATGACAGATCCCTTGGGACACTACTGTTGAACTCATAGATGTCCAAATCACCAAAAACTAAGCTAATTATCACCTCATAGCAGGCTATAGAGTACCCTCTATTTCTCATTCTGAGTACAATAGTTATCTCAACACATTATCTTAAATCCCCATTAGATCCAACACCTTTCTTCTGTGGCACTTCAACTATCCATCAGTTGACTGTCCCTGCCCAGTGCTTCCCTGACATTATATATGCTAACTCTCTTTTGCAAATAGTTAGCCATTCAGCAAGGAGCTGTGATGTCCTTGATCTCGTCCTCACAAATATGCTCACTAATTTGCACATCTCCATATGTATCATCCTGCGTTTTTAAATCAAACCATAGATTAGTGACCATTTCCTTTAAAAGTGGTGGTACTTTCCCTATAGATACCTCTTTGTTTTGGGATTTTTCAAAAGCAAACCTCCTTCAGTTAGCAACGTAAATAAATTCCACTGTAATCCACTCCACTGTATCTCATTGCTAAAGTTTCAGCCTCTGCCCCTATGCCTCTGACATCTACTCCCACTTAAATATTTGTATTCAGAGGGCAGTCCCTGTCATTAGCAAATGTAATGAGAAATTTAAAAATAGACCCCTATGATGGAAAAGCCATATAAATAAATTATATAACAAGTTAAAAAAACTGCTTTATGTTTATAAGAGGTCTTATTCTATGTACCTTAGGAGCACACTTAAGCAAATTAGTAAACAGCTTAAGGGAGCTGTTGGGAAGCTCAGAGCCGAGTTTGAACTTAAAATAGCCACTAAGTCCAAAAATAATTGCAAATCTTTCATTAAGTATGTCAGGACATTAAGAACTAATATCCAACAATGTAAAGAGTTTGTTCACTATAATATTGCATGCTCTGACCCAAAGAAAATAGCCATTATCTAGTTTGACAAATTTAGTGCAAATTTTACTTCACTCAAAGATGCAGCTATTCCACAGATTATGTAGTGTCAGCCACCCCATTTAATTAATATGGAATAAGTTCTTGCAACACTCTTAAAGCTATGAACACCTCATGCATTGGCCCCAGTATTTCCCATATATCCTGATTACCATTGCCAAATATGTCCTATCTGAACCTCTACTTAACCACTTCTTTCTGAAGCCTGGAAAACAGCCATTTTAATGCCATTACACAAGGAGGCTGAACTGCAGGTCTTTAACTATAGACCCATTAGTCTTGATAGCCTCATATGTAAAGCTATGGACTAGTTATTATCCAAGATCTCATTAATATGGACATTGAAAATCTCTCAACCCTGAACTCTCATCAATTTGGCTTTGTTAAAGGACAGTCCTGTCTCTTAAACCAGAAAAGTAACCAAAGCAGTGGATAATGGTTATGCAGTGCTTATGCCACATCTGGACCGGGTCAAGGCCTTTAGCATTATTTGTGAATGCGGATAAGTTGGCAGTAATGTACCACAGGGCTGAGTGCTAGGCACTCTGCTGTTGTGCATCTGTTTCCCAGACCTTCATGCCAACAGTCCTGACCTATTCATGCCAGTAGTCCTGACCTATGGTAAGTTTGCAGATGACTGTAAATGGAACACATATCACTCTATCCAACAGGTTCTATGTATGTCACAAGTAAAAATCAGGTCATATGATCTAGTAGTTCTGAGGCTGTTTGATTTGCAGATGAGCAAAAATTTCATCAAAACAGGGTCCAGGGATGCCTTATATGCCACACAAAGATCACCTCTCAGACGTCTGTATGATACCAAATAAAGAGACAGACATTTGAAGTGATCATTGGTAGGGCATTGTGTTTATTCCTTGTATTCTTTTTGTAAGCAACCTTTATGGACATTCTAGTTGCTGCATGCGTCTGGTCAGGTACATACCGAAGGGGATTATACTGTATGATGGGTTTGATAAGGACTAAGTACAGTGGTATGATGACCCCTCTAGACCTAAATGCCATGCCTTTGTAAGTTCAGCAAGATAGAAGGGTTTTCTTACGACCTTGTGCACATCTTGGTCAAAGGCTAGGTTATTATTTATGAGTTCTCAGTTCAGCTTTTAGGGGTGTTTTATTGATGGTGTAGTTACCCAGGGTGGCAAACTTCCCAAAAGGCACTATAATTAATTTCATGGCATTGAGGTTAGATATTATATTCCAAGCATTTTCTGTGTTATACTTTCTTGAAGGACATTCTTGTCTTGGGGAGATTCGGTGTCTGCTCCCAGCTTGCAATCGTTTGTGACGTAGGTCAGCCAGGGGTCTTTGACATTCGCTTTGACCTCTGAGAAGTAGATGTCAGAGCGGAGGGGGTACAACAAAGAGCACTGAGGGACTGCAATGGTGACTGGCTTTTTTGTTCAGGTGGCCTTACTGATCCATACCTCTTGGGTGCTTTCCATGAGCCAGCTATCTATCTAATGTGTTATAAAGGGGTTTATGCCTAGTTCCATAAGTTTGTTAACAATGCCCTAGTGTGGTGCTGTATCAAATAATTTAGCTAGATCTAGGTAGTCAGTATTTACCTCTTTTCCATCATTCATTGCCTTAGTGATTTTTTTTTTCAAAGAACTCCACCAGATTCACTGAGCATGACCTTCTTTTGACAAAGCCAAACTGGGATGGATGCAGTGTCTGGAGGTCTCCTAAGTCCAAGTTGATAATTTCCATGAAAATTCTTTCCTTGGCTTTGCAAATAAGGTTAGTCAGACTAATGAATCTGTAGATGTTCATTGTGCATACAGCTGCAGTCATAACAGATGGGTTTTCCTGCCGTCAGGCGGGTCCTCGGTCGGCCGAATTCCAAAGTCTAGGTCCGGCGTCGGTTGTCGTCGCTTCTTCCCTGACGTCAGTGTGACAGGGGTATAAAAGAACCAGCCAATGCCATTTTCTTCAGTCTTTCTTGCCGCGCGGTGCCCGAAGCAGAAGCAGTTCGCAAGTGCTGGTCGACCAGCTCCTGAGATTACGAATATTTTGCAACCGAAGTCTTCTTGAAAGCTAAGTACCCGTTAGAAACTTTTCTTGCCTCAGGCCGATGTCAGACAAAGTTAATAATTGCATTTCATGTGGGAAGCAAATACCGCATAAGGATTTTAATTCCCTCTGCATTCCTTGCCTAGGCCCAGACCACGATGTCTCGGCCTGTCGTTTTTGTGCTACATTCAACAGACGCACCATTAAGCATCGGGCGGAGTTCGCCCAACACTATTTTGGCAAAAAATTTAATTACATTATGTCGTCGGATACTCCGACTCCAGTTTAGAGTAAAAAACGCAAAGATAAGGACCGACATACGAGGTCTGCGGCTTCTACCAACACCACGCCAAAGCCGACTACAGGTGGTACGGTTCTCAGTGAGGTGCCTACGCAGCCCCTGACTACCGACGACACTTCATTGGCGGTGTCTACTGTACCCGAGGTCGCAGGCTCTTCAGCCCACACCCCGACTACCGATACCGAAGCCACTCTTGGCGGTGAAACTCAGAGTTTAGACAGGTCTGCCACCTCTCAAGGTGTCTTCAGGCCTTCCTCTTCTTCTTCCATCAAGGCTTTCACTAAGTCTAAAGCAGCCATGCATACTAAGAGACAAGCTCCACAGGGCCCTTCTCAAGGCCCCATGCCTAAAAAACAGATGCTCAAAATGGCTGAGGATTTGATTACTCTTATCAGGGGTTCTCAACCCCCCCCCCCCCGGACAAAAGGCCCAGAGTGGAGGAAGAATCCCCCTCCTCGGACCAGGCCTCCATTATTTCAGAGCATTCTGATGACCAGGAACATTCATACTCCCCTTTTGAAGATTCTGATGCAGAGGAGTCCATTCCCTCTGTCTCCCCCCCTGAGGATTACTCTTTTGGGGAAACCTTGCATACCTTGAGGGAACACTTCCACTGGGAAGGCCAAGAGTACTCAGACTCCAAGAAAAGGCTTAGGGATTTTCTCTTGCTCCCTCAGCACAGGCCTCTGGCTATACCTCCTGTCTTAGACATTCTAGATGATGTGTATTCGGAGTCCTGCCTTAACCCAGACTCTTTACCTCCAGCCCCAGTCAAGCCTGACAGGTATTACCGGGTTCCTGCCTCACATCAATTCCTATACAAAAGCCATGCGGCTGACCCAGAAATTATCTCACAGGGCCCCAAGGGAATTAAGGCCTCCACTGCAAAAAACCCATTACCTTCCGAGAGAGACTCCAGATCCTTAGAAAGGTGGGGAAAAAGGTATACACCTCAGCCACCTTAACCATGAGGGCATTAAACTGCCAGTTCCATATGTTAAAGTACCAACAGTTTCTGTTATCACAATTGAGAAGCAAAATATCACAACCTGAACAACCAGACTTGAAGGAGTTGCAGGAGTTGATGCATAGTGCAGAACAAGTGGGTAAACATACCTTGCAATGTTGTTTTGATGCTTTAGAGGCCTCATGTAGAGCTGCTGTTACAGGATCAGTCATACGTAGACATGCCTGGCTCAAGGAGCAAACCTTACCAGATCATGTCAAAGCTAAATTACTAGATGCCCCTCTGCAAAAAGATGTATTATTTGGTGTTAAAGCTGAGGAGGTATTAAAGAAAATGGAGGAAAAGGCTAAATCAATGCAAACAGTGAAAGATTTCCTACAGGTACAACCTCCACATTTCAGTAGAAATTGGCCTTCCAAAAATTGTTCCTTTCCAGCCACGGACAGACCCCAAAGAGGTAGATACAGGTGCCCGAGGGGCAGGGGGCAATCTCAAGGATTGTTTAGAGGCAGACAATGGCAAGCTCCTACACAAAGAGGTGATGAGGATAGTTCACAGCCATTCAGAAAGCAAACCCAATGACTTTTCCCTTTACATGCCAAGCAAAGCTCAAATGGCAGCAACTTTAGGTGGAAAACTGGCATTATTTTCAAAAAATTGGCATATTGTCACAACAGACAAATGGATCCTGGATATTATAAACAGAGGCTACAGATTCCATTTTCACACCCTTCCAAAAATGAGAGGCATGCCAAACCTGCCACACAATCAAAGGGCAGAGGCACAAAAACAAATTTCAGATCTCATGGACATGAAAGCTATTCAAGAGGTACTTACACAAGAACAAGGTCAAGGTTTTTTCTCCAGACTATTCCTGGTACCAAGGAACAGAAAAGATTGGAGACCTATTTTGGACCTATCCATCCTAAACACATTTTTACTTGTGCCAAAATTCACAATGCTCACATTACAGTAGCTTCTTCCCATGCTGGGCAAGGAGTCTTGGCTGGTAACATTGGACCTCAAGGAGGCATACCTGCATGTCCCAGTCAGACAAGATTGCAGAAGATACCTCAGATTTCTTGCAGGTTCAACCCATTATCAATTCTCTGCATTGCCCTTTGGCTTATCTACTGTGCCCAGAGTATTCACGAAATGCCTGGCATCAGTAATTGCCTACTGCAGACTTTAAGGGATACAAATATACCCATATTTGGATGACTGCCTGATCTAAGCGGACAGCAAGCACATACTTCTGAAACATCAGGCTTTTGTAATAATGTTGTTGAATTCTCTGGGATACACAGTCAACAAAAAGAAATCAAGGCTAATACCCTCTCAAACAATAACTTTCCTGGGTGCCAACTTGGACACAAACACCCAGATGGCCTATCTCACGCCAGAGAAATAGGGGCAACTAACTCAATACTTCAGAAAACTAGCAAATTTCACCAGGCTGACTGCAAGGAAAATCCTGCAGACTCTGGGATTCATGGCATCTTGCATCCTACTAATCCCATGTGCAAAGCTGCATATGAGGAAACTTCAATGGTACCTGAAAAACCTATGGTCTCAACACAGCCACAGTTTGGAAACAATAATACCACTGATTCCATGTCTTCAAAAGGAATTTCTGTGGTGGGCTCAAGCATGCCAAAGAAACACAGGTCTCCCATTCTGCAAGCCTCAAGCAAATCAAGTCATCACAACAGATGCCTTGGACTATGCCTGGGGGGGGCGCACATGACAGATCGGTGCATTCAGGGCAAATGGTCCCAAAAAGAAAAGCACCTACACATCAATCAAAAGGAAATGCTAGCAGTAATAAATGCTATTATAGCTTTCAAAAACCTTCTGCATCCAGGTCAACTATTGATAAGGACAGACAACACCACAGTAATGTGGTACATAAACAAACAGGGAGGAACCCATTCATACCCCCTATGCAGGCTGGCCATGCCTCTTTGGAACATGGCTCTGGAATTACAAATCGAACTTCAAGCACAGTACTTGCCAGGCAAGGAAAACACTCTGGCAGACAACCTAAGCAGAAATATGACAGATCCACACAAATGGAAGTTGCATCCTCAAGTTTTTACAGAGATAATTCAAGCATGGGGAAGGCCAGACATAGATCTCTTTGCCTCCCACAAAAATCACCAATTGGCAAAATTCTGCTCAAGGACCTTTCATCCACAGGCCTGGAGAGTGGACGCACTCTTTTTCAGTTGGACAACAATGACAGTTTGCCTTTCCACCTCTTCCTCTGCTGCCCAAAGGTCTATTAAAAACCAGAGCAGACAGACCAAAGATGATTCTCATTGCTCCAGACTGGCCAAGACAACACTGGTACCCACTCCTGAGGAGCCTGACACATTCCCCACCATGGATCCTACCTCTAATGCCTCTTATTTTGACTCAGCACAGCTTCAAAACTCTTCACAATCAGCTGAAAACACTCAATCTGGCCGCATGGAAGATTCCTTAACTTCACATCAGACCCTACTCTCCAAGGAGGTGCAGGATGTCTTTTTGGAGGCCAGAAGGCCTTCTACTAGAAAAGCTTACTCAGCAAAATGGAAACGGTTTTGTGCCTGGAATGAGAAAAAGGGCCAGAATCCTGGAATACTTAATTTACATCAAATATTACAGTATCTAGCTGAGATGCTAAGCAGTGGACTTTCATTCTCCTCCATCAAAATCCATGCCTCAGCCATTTCTGCAGAATACAACACTGATCCTCCTTTATTCTCTCACCCCCTGTTAAAACAGTTCCACAGAGGGGCTAAGAATATAAAACCCCCAAGGAAACAACCAGTACCTGCTTGGGACCTCAATTTCATTCTAGAAAAACTGACCTTGCCTCCTTTCGAGCCAGCTGCCTCAACAGAACTGCAATATTTGTCCTGGAAAACAGCCTTCCTTCTGGCTATCACCTCAGCTCGCAGGGTATCGGAACTACAAGCCCTCATGGCTGTGCAGCCTTTCATCATTTTCCATCAGGACAGAGTATCCTTGTGAACCAACCCTTCCTTTATGCCAAAGGTAGTATCCAGGGTAGCCTTGAATCAGGCTATCCACTTACCTACCTTTTACCCTAATCCTCAAAACAAAGGGGAGAGACTACTACATTCCTTGGACATCCACAGACAGCTGTGTTATTATTTGGACAGAACAAAGCCTTTCAGAAAATCAGAGCAACTCTTTGTGTCCTATGCTACAGGAGCTCAAGGAAAGCCAATTTCCAAACAGACAATCTCAAAATGGATAGCCCACTGCATACGCTTTTGTTACTCTTTTCATGGTAAAGCTGTACCTGCAGGCATCAGATCTCACTTCACAAGGGCCACAGCTACCTCTGCAGCTTTCCTCAGGGGGGTTCCTACCAAAGATATTTTGGAAGCAGCCACTTGGAGTTCTGTGCATACCTTCTCCAAGCACTATCACCTACCATTATACTCCAAAACTAGAGCAGGCTTTGCCCCTGCAGTCTTGCAGGGCATCCTGGCTCCTCCTAGTTCCACCTAGTGCCTACCACCCTTTTTTTAGCTTTGGGATTCTACCCATCTCTTATGACTGCAGCTGTATGCATGATGAACATAGTACAGTTTTGTACCTACCATAAATGTAGATGTTCGAGTGCTAATACAGCTGCAGTCCAGGTTTCCCTCCCTCCTTCCCCTCTTGGGACAGGCCTAATAGCTAACACCTCCTCATACAACCAGATTGGGGTATTCTTTTATGGTGTATTTGCTTTCAACTACTGTTTTTTGATTATATTGCATTGCATTATTACATAAATTTATGTATTGCCTTCCTTCTGGGGGCACCTGACATCTGGGGCAAGAAAAACTGAAGAAAATGGCATCGGCTGGTTCTTTTATACCGCTGTCATACTGATGTCTGGGAAGAAGCGATGACAACCGACGCCGGACCTAGACTTTGGAATTCGACCGACCGAGGGCCCACCTGATGGCAGGAAAACCCATCTGTTATGACTGCAGCTGTATTAGCACTCTAACATCTACATTTATGGTAGGTACAAAACTGTACTTTTCCAGGAGCTATGAAGATCCTCTGTTACAAAGTGGAATGACCATTGCAAGTCCTCCATTTTCTATTTCCTGTTTTAAGACTGTAGTTAAATAGTGACTCCAGGGGTCCATATTTTAGACTGTTCAAGAGGCATCCCATGATGTCATCAGGGCCCATTGAGGCTGTGTTCTTGGCTTTAACAAGCACAGGCTGTACATGCGCCCTAGATATAGTACAAGGGGTAGTGTTTGAGGGTATTTCTTGGGGGGTGGTTGTAGGTGAGGGGGGTAAAATTGGAACTGAAGTAGTCTGCTAACAGGTTTGCTATATGCCAGGCTCAGTGGAAGTGTCACAATTAATCAATGGTTCATCACATTACTGTGTGCCCGCCATTAGGTTTTTTTTTTTTGACACAGCTGAAGAAGGCCTTATGGTTATCTTTCACCTGGGAGACCATCTTAACCTCAAAGTTGGCTTTATTTAGCCTAATTAACCCTGTTAAATGCCTAGTTAGTTTGATGGGAGAGTTTTTATCTTTATGGGAATTACTCTTCCCGATTTTTGCCATAATTTGTTTTCCTTTTGTTGTATATCCTGTTTAATTTGGGATGCAACCAGGGTGGTTTATTTCTGGGGCTAATTCTGGGCTTACTTCTAGAAGTTACACCAGCCTATTGTAGCCACTAACATGGTTGTACAACATTTATGAGAGCAATTCAGCATAAGCTGTTGTGTTCTTGGGGTTTGTAGGGCTTTTTTGTTCAGGTGGCCTTACTGATCCATACCTCTTGGGTGCTTTCCATGAGCCAGCTATCTAATGTGTTATAAAGGGGGTTATGCCTAGTTCCATAAGTTTGTTAACAATGCCCTAGTGTGGTGCTGTATCAAATAATTTAGTTAGATCTAGGTAGTCAGTATTTACCTCTTTTCCATCATTCATTGCCTTAGTGATTTTTTTTTCAAAGAACTCCACCAGATTCACTGAGCATGACCTTCGTGACAAAGCCAAACTGGGATGGATGCAGTGTCTGGAGGTCTCCTAGGTTTGTAGGGACATTGAATAGTGACAAGCCATCTCTTAATAAAAGTTACATTATGTTGGAATAGTCCCTGACTTTTATTGTTTTTTACTTGGGTTGTTGAGTTAATTTTGATTTGCTCAGACCTTACCAGGGAGGATGAGACATTGGGGGAGGGGTATATTCACTAGTTGATCAATGGTGTTTTTATATACAATGTCCAGGAAACTCTGTACCTGTAGATTTGAGCCCTTGTAGGATTTCCAGTCTGTACAGAGGTGATTAGTCTCCTATGAGTAGAATGTTAGATTGGATTATAAGTGTCTTCATCAGGTCCAAGTACACATTGTGAGCTTCTTGGGACATGGAGGCTGACCTATAGCTAGCTAGGTTATGTTACGGGATTTGTCTGTGGTGATTGGCACATGGAGGAACTCCAGCTTATCATCTTGTTTGACTAACCTAGAGGTATGTTTGTTATTGATGTATATCAAGACACCTTGACCTTTAGCCTTTGTCTGCTCAGCTGCTGGTCTAAAAGTATGGAAGCTATTGAAACCTTGTATTACTGAGGTATTCTTTGCCACTTTAAACCATGCCTTACTAACTGCACTGATGTCTGTATTCCCGAGTGTGAGGAGTGCTTGGAGGGTGTGTAGTTTTTTATTTAGGCTCCTGGCATTGAGCAGTAACACCCTGAAGTTCAATTGAGCTGATTTTGAGTGGTGTTATCTGATCTTCCACAATTGTTCCAGCAAATGTTATACCATATAAAAACTGGTTCAAGGACAGTGGTCTCAAAACTGTAAAAAGTATTATTGTTCATTTTGGTAAACAAAACATTTTCACATACCTCATAGATGACACACCCCTATGATCAGACACTGTTATAAGGGATCTAGACAGTCTAGTTCATAATTCCTTATTTGACCATCAGGCCTCTACAGTAGTTTAGGAAGCCTTCTATCTGAATCATCTAATTTTCAAAGTCACCACCACTAGATTCAAAGAAATCTTAAATCCCTGTTTAATCCCTGTTACTCTTATCTCCTCAAACCTATTATTGAATTTAAATATACATTTTGGCATGCATTTGTCAAAACATATCAGTCAACTTAAGAGACCTTCGAGGTTCATAACTAAAACGATCAGTGGCCTCAAAAATCTTAGTTATCAGGACAATCTGGCAGACCTCTCTCTGTACTCGGTCTGTAGTTGACTTCTCCATGGAGATCTGTGTCTAGCCTTTTGAGCCATGAAAGATCCATTCAACATTGGTCTATTCCTTTACATAAAACATTATACCTCAAATACCTTGTTAAAGGAACTAAACCATTTTCAGCAGATAAATACGACATGTTAGCATGATAAGTTGATACAATGTATCCTTCACCTCTGGAACAGACTTTCATTACATGTCCAGCAGAGTAGCATCTTTGACACACTCATTGAAAACCCAAATAACTGGCTTACTAGCCTCAAATTCTCCCTGGTCTACCTTTCTTTAGTTTGGAGGGAACTTCTGAATAGGATTTTTGATTGGTTTTGTAATGATCTGCAGACCAATTGCCTTGAACTTGATTATGAACCCCTGAGGTGTGTTTCTGTTTGTAGTTGTGTAGTATACAAAAGTTTGTTTGTAATGATCATGAGGCATGAACAGTAGAGTGATGGAATTTGTGTGCTATTTTATGTATTGTGGTAATGACTCTTGCAGTATGCTAATGCCAAAGGTTCAAAATGCTGATCATGAATATCTTTTTCACAGTAGTGGGGGAGGCAAAGTCCTGAATATAGATGATTTTTAGGCAAGACCCATAAAAGAATCAAAAATTCAGAATGTGCCATGTTAGTAGTGTGCCATGAAAGAAATTCAAGCTGCCAGTACTATATTGATAATGTGATATGAGCAGAGGTCCCCTGCTATTTAGCTCAATGTCTTAACCTTTGCTGTCTTCTGTGTCGCTCACCAAGCATTCTCCTTTTAAACATTTTAACAGTGTTTCACTTCTTTTATACAAATACTGCATGCTGAACTGCTTTTCTGTATATGATGCACATTTCACAAAACAAAACTACCTCTGAACTGATGAATAATCCAAGTTACCAACTATTTTATAAAATAAATAAAAAAATAAAAACTCGGTTTTGTGCTTTCTTCTAGATAGCCAGAGACAACTTTAGAAAAAAGTTTTAACCCATAAGATTTGTTTTAAATAATGATCCTGTGAAACATATGGATTTAATTTACTAGTTTAAATTTTACTTATTTCCGCCAGCTATAAACACGTAACAATTCTGAAATGGAATGAATGAATGAGTAAATTAAAATGACTAGAGCATCATAGACAGAGAGGCTGAGAGATGTACAAATAATTTAAGGACCTGCTCCTACTGTTTGATTTATTTCCACTTTAGGTCAGATTTATTACTTAAAATGGAGACCATGAAAACAGTGGTGGCAACTTCTAATATTGCTGATGGATACACTAGTTATTTATTCGTATTATGATCACATCATTCATTTTTTATTTAATTCTGTGAATTTTTAGCTTCTGATTATAGCTGGTGGTCAGAAGCATCATTTCATTTGGTGAACTAAAATCAAGTTTTCCAAGAATATTATTTATGATATGTTTTGGGTTAACAGTTTATTTTGAATAATTCTTTAGTATTGTGTTTGACAAGTAATAAAGCTGATATTTTGGATTAGCCATCAGATTAAAGAGATTTTTGCTTTGTGTTCTGTGAAATTTAGCATTCACTTGTCTTTCTGGTTGTTATGACAGTAAGAATCTATAGTACATTTTTGTGCTACTATATGATTAGCTTTATGATCATAAATGTTCTTTCTGCCCTTACAGGTCTTATTCACTTTTAAATACATCGTCCATTGGTCTGATTGATGGCACAAATGGGCGACAACAGGATGAGCAGGGTCCTGGAGAGCCTCCTCCGCATACCATCATGTGGCAACCCATTCAGGTAACACTGGGGGTTGAATCAAAGTTTCAGATATGTTAACATTTTTCCTTTAACACCTGTCTTGTATTTGAAAAACAATGTTTTTGCATATAGCTTTTCATACATGTTGTAGCAAACTGACTTTTAGAAGAGTAAAAAAAGCTGCCATGTATTTCATGAGGATAAATCATCTGAAGAACTTTAAAGGAACTAAAAAATAAATTGTATCAGGGATGATGAATATATGGCTAGTCGACAATGAATTGTGCATAGTTTAAATGAAGTAATAAACAAGCAGAAGACCGTTACTAAAACACCACAATCAAGAAAAATGGTCCAGGCAAAAACAAGGATGGCTGTCAACTTATTTATTCAGATGTCATAAGCGCTTTTACCCTGACTCAAATGCAGGGCTTTTTCAAGCGAAAAAACTAAATCCATTGTAGTAAACCGTAGAATTGTACAAGCTGTAATACTACAGGCTCCATATACACTATTTTTTGAAATCCTTCCCCTAAATACACAAGCCCTATCCTCACTATATTGTTTCAGATCCCTAGCAAACTTTTTTTGCTTTCTCAAAAAAACTTCTTCACATTTCCTTTCCACATGATTAAAGATATGCTCATATATATCCTTATTAAAGTCAAATAAGTCATTCTTAATAGCTTTGTTCAACTTTTCAGCATCCATTAATAAAAATTCAACTTTCTTTCTAGAGTACTTTAACATTAATTTCAAAATTTTAAGACCACACAATATTTCAAAAAAATAGTGTATATGGAGCCTGTAGTACTACAAATTGTACAATTCTACCCTCAGACAACCTAGAAAATATGGTTGTTGAAAAAACTAATGAACAAGTAATGGTTGATGTTTTCAACAACAGTCCTAGTATGCCCTTGTTGGGAGGATTTAATTTAGTTGACTCACAGGAGGGTTTTGATCATGATGGGCATATTGAAACTGTTAGTGAAAAATGTGAGATAAATGAGCAGGACTTTTCTGGAGGGAGGGGGAGAGGAAGGAATTCAACGAGACCCAAAAGGAAAGTGAAGGTATAGTAGTGGATAGTGAGAGTTACACACTCTAGTAATGGTTTTAAGATTTTTAATTTGAGTGGGACTGACGTTAGAATGGAGCATGTTTATTTATTTGAAAAAGGTTTTAAGTTTATACCTACTGTTAGGTTCAATGTATGTGATGTCTTACTAGAGTTAAAATTTTTTGTTAGAAAACTTAATTTAGCTATTATGTTTGATCAGTCTGATATGAATGACAACAATAAATTTAGGAAGTTAAGTACATTAAACCCTCCCCTCCACACAGCGTTACAAGTGTTTGAGGAAGTTTGTGCAACTGATATATATGGTTTAAGTACTAACAAGAGCTTTCGGAAAAATGTGGGTTTAAAGCGAATTTGACTATGGAGGAAAGGGAAACTTTGAAGGAAATTATGAAACCTGATAAGGGGGGGCGGTATGGTTTTGGTCAATACTTTTGATTATACATGTAAGATCTTTGAAATTTTAAATGACACAACTATATACTTATCTGTATCCATTAATTAAATTAATATTTTATATAGAAAGATTGACCTTGCACTGGAAGAACTAGTACTTGAAAACAGGTTGGATGAGAAGCTTGGGGTTGCCTTATTAATAAAGAAACCAAGACTAGCTTCTTTTTTTGGCATCCCCAAAGTGCATAAGTGTACCACTGACCCCCCCTTATAGACCTGTTGTTTCTAGTGAGGGGTCCAAGACCTATTGTATAGCAACCTTTTTGGACCAGACATTAAAACACATCACAGGGAGTTACACCCACCTGCTAAAGGACTCATGGGATTTCTTGACTGGTTTAACCCAGCAGTCCTATGCGGATGAAGTGTATTTTGTGACCATTGATGTGGTTGACTTGTTTTCTTGCATTCCCACAGAGGAGGGCCTTGACTTATTTTGGGCACTGTTGGAAGAAAAAAGATCATCATTAGATATTGATGTAGATGTTTTAGTTGAACTTATGAGTCTTGTGTTGGAGAACAACTTTATTTATTTCAAGGGTGAAACTTTTAAACAAATCAGGGGAGTTGCAATGGGGGCAGCTTGCACCCCCATATATGCCAATTTGGTGTTATTAAAATGGCAGTTGCAGTACATCTTTGACTCCATTTATTAGAAGAACATAAAATGTTATAGGCGTTTTTTTGGATGACCTGTTTATTATATGGGAGGGAACAGCTAACTCTATTACTGATTTTTTGAACTCCACTATTAGTTTTCTCAAATTTACTTTTAAATTTGGTCAAAATAGAATTGACTACGTAGATGTTAGGTTAGATAAAACTAGTGAGGGTCTGAAATCTAGAATTCATAGAAAGAGTACATTCAGTAATTCCGATCTTCCCTTTATCAGTGATCACCCTTGGAAACAGAAAAAAAGTATTGTCAAAGGTCAGATGGTCAGGGCAGCCAGAATGACTTCTGAAAGGGAAGATTTTGAAACTGAAATTAAATTTATTTCTGACCTTTTTAAGGTAAGAGGCTACCCAGTGACCTTAATTGAAGCTGTTGTCCAAGAGGTTAGAGTGGGGTGGGGTGTAAAATATCTGCCATTATTAGGTGGTACTGTGACAAGTGGCCCTGTGGTGGTGACAGAAGGCCAGAACAGCTTTAGGTGATCTATGGTACTGGAATATAATTGTGGTTCTAGAGAGGTTAAGGGTTTGATTGAATCCAATTGGAAGATGTTGAAATTTAATAAGGACATTGCTCATAAGATAGGTGAGCAGCCTAACTTAGTTTTTCCTTTAAAACACCCTTTTTAAATTGGCTCTTGTTTTAAAAACAATCATGATAGATTAGGGTGTCAGCAAGGAACAAGAAAATGTGGAAGATGTGGGAACTGTAAACACATATCAGAATGTACCAGTGTCACCTTGGACAACTATGAGGGAACTACTGTTCACTTTAGGAAGGGGACCTGTGCAACCAAGGGCATAGTATATTTGGCCTATTGTAGGGACTGTATGAGTTTCTATGTGGGTAAAACAGAAAGGGCACTTGGTAAACGTATCTATGAACATGTTTACAGTATTGGAAGAGGGAATTTGAACAATGTATTATGTAAGCACTTGCAAATGGTGCCTGCACATTCCGGTTTTTCATTTGGAATTTTGGAACAAGTCTCTCCGGATCCAAGGGGTGGTGTCTGGGAGAACTGGTTATGTTGCAGGGGGACCTTTTGGCAACTGAAACTAAATTCATCCCAACCACCAGGTTTGAATAAACATGTGTCAATCAAACCACATTTAGTGAATAAAGCTGAGAAGTTATAAACACCCACAGATGAGGTTAGGTGCTAACATTATTTGTTATCTATTCTTAATACATATTCTCCCTACACTCATGTTTACATATTGCTTAAATATTGCATAAATATATTTTAAATGTTTTTTGACTTTATGGTGTTTTGGACTTCACATTTCACTTTTAAAATTGTTCAACTAGTCACTCTTTGGAGTGATTTTTTTATGTGTGTAGTCCTTTAAATATTTTGGTGCCCTTTTTGAAAGGATTTTACGTAAATAGGGTTTACTACAATGTATTTCGTTTTTTTCACTTGAAAAAGCCCTGCATTTGAGTCAGGGTGAAAGCACTTGTGACATTTGAATAAATAAGTTGACAGCCATCCTTGTTTTCGCCTGGACAGTTTTTATTGATCATAGTTTAAATGAAAAATAAACAGGCTGATAGTGCACCAGACTACATTTAAAATGTAGCTGATTTTTTTTTTTTCATGAGGAGTTAAACTCCTCACCTTTTCCACAAAGGGTTTTTTCCCATCTACCTAATTATAGGAGTAAAAAATAAATTTTTTTATGTGTTTTCACCAAAATGTACTGTACATTAAAATAATATTGTATTTTGGCAGTACATATCCTTCTAGTCTATATCAACAGTTTCAACATCACAGAGTCATTGTTTTGTACTGATGCATAATGATTTGTCTATACTTTCATTTCAGCTATATTTAAGGGGGCACCCATTGCAACAAGGTTGCTAATGTGGATTGTTTCACATTAGTATGTCTTATTATTCTTAGTAGTTGGGGAAAAAAGTTGATAGGTGTTCTACTATGTGTGCGTGATAAATTTTTTTAGTGCAGGAAGGTAAAGTTTTTTCCTCAGAATTTGAAACTGTATTTAAGCAGATGTATTCTAAATTACCAGGCTTATTCACTATACTACATTACAACTTCTGCTAGCATCCTAGCTGTGTTGATGGCCTACTAGTAAGTCACACTGGGTGAGCTCATGGTTGTATTAGTAAGTCACACTGGGTGAGCTTGCGGTTGTACTAGTAAGTCATACTAAGTGAACTCATGGTTGTATTAGTAAGTCACACTTGTTGAGGTATGGGTTGTACTACTAACTCACTCTGCGAGCTTGTGGTTGTGCTAGTGAATTTCACTGGATGACCTCATGGTTGTACTAGTAAATTACACTGATGAGCTCATGGTTGTACTAGTAAATCACACTGATGAGCTCATGGTTGTACTAGTAAATCACACTGATGAGCTCGTGGTTGTACTAGTAAATCACACTGATGAGCTCGTGGTTGTACTAGTAAATCACACTGATGAGCTCATGGTTGTACTAGTAAATCACACTGATGAGCTCATGGTTGTACTAGTAAATCACACTGATGAGCTCATGGTTGTTCTAATGAAGAACACTGAATGAAATCAAGGTTGTACTAGTGAGTCACAGTGGGGTGAACCCATGGTGGTACTAGTAAGTTACAGTGGTGAGCTCATGGTTGTACTAGTGAAGAACACTGAGTGAGCTCGTGGTTGTATTAGTGAAGCCGACTGTGTGAGCTAATGGTTGTACTAGTGAGTCACAATGGATGAGCTCATGGTTGTATTATTGAATCACGCTGGGGTTAGCTCATGCTTGTACTGTTGAGTCATGCTAGGTGAGCTTGTGGTTGTACTAGTGAGTTATGTAGCCCTTCTTCACATACCAGTGCAGTGAGTTTTTGTTTTACTGCCATGGATTCTTGGTAAATTGTGCATTATAATACAGTCTGAATAATTTGAAATGCACGTAGAATGTTTGTAATCCTTATACATCTTCCCAGTCCTTTCCTCATCCTTTTTCAAAGCTATTTAATGTCCTGACAATTAAAATTATGATATTTTTGTTTCATTAGAAGTTGAGATGTTTCTCTTTTGTCCTCAGTGTCATAAACTGAATTTTGCTTGCAAATTAAGGAAAACTTCCCTAATTCTACAACTCAGAATTAAGGTTCAGCTTGACTTAATTGCTTCCTCCTTGTAGATTTTGTTATCCAACTTGACATACATCAAAACACGGGCTTTTTTTGTCTGTATCAGTCTTTTGCCTAAGGGGTTAGGGTTACTTTATGAATTTGTGAAGGACAAAATAACTGCAGAATGAGTTGACTAGTCTTCATTTCAGATTCTGAGAAAAAGATGTTTGGCCATTTTGAAATGCTGTAGATATTTGATTTGCTAGTCTGCAGAAGTGGAACTTGCGGGGGGTTAAAGCTGACAGATACCATGACCGATAACATTACTGACTTTATTAAGCCAGTCTTTCATTCACTGTTTTTTAGAGTATTCAGACTGCTGGTGGACTGCCATTCATTAACCATATTTTACTTCAGTTGGCCCTGTGCAGTTGGTCTAACTCTGTGCTATTAAATGTACGCACCCATTCTCTTGAGACTTTTATAAATATGTTATTTATCCTTGCTTGGGATGACATTCCTGCCTTGGCCCAGTGTGATGTGTAAGAAGTAATGGTTGTGCAAGTTTGATTGTAATTATTTGGTTGAGTTAAGACCATCTATGTTGCTTGTTTTGTCTGACCGTAGAGTGTGGCTATTGATATTGCTGCCAGCAGCTCCACCCCATCACTCAGAAATGTTGGCAAATGAAGTGTGACGACTGCATCAGTGCCTAACACCTCACAGTACTAAAATCAACCCAGTGAATGGATTCAGGGCAGAGAAGCAATTGAATGACATAGGCAGCTTATGGTTCATTAGAGACCAGGTCTAAGGCTTCTTCATTTGGTAGTACATAGTGCATCAGAGTCTGCTATGTTTACAGTAGCGTCTACTTTCTTTCTGAATTCATCATCCATTAGCAGGATTCAAGCAGCAGGTCTGTGGTTATGGAAGTGTGCCAGCTAAAGCAGAGAGGTACCACCTTATCATTGTCTTTTGGAATGATGCATGAGAGCTTGTTTGCCATCTCCCTTCTCTCACTGGGACACCAGGAGGTCCTACAGGTAAGCAGAGAGTGCACCTTTGACCCCCTAATGTACATTTTGGGGCCTGAACTCAGACTGGAGGCAGAATTCCTTTGCTCTCTCCAGTGATTGGCATCTTTATGGTGATATTAAGATTGGTTCGTGAAGTGCAGCTTCATAAATAAATCTTTACATGTCAATGACTGTGCTGGAGGCTTCCTCTATGATCGATAGATGCCCACCTCTGAATGAGAATGTATTTCTTCACAGATGATCAGAAACATTGCTACCTTTGAATCAAACTGCATAACAAAAATATATGGGAATGCCCTGCTGTATTCACATGAGAAAGCTTCACTCTACAGCCCCCTTACCTAAGAATGCTAACTCCACAAACTGTGGAGAAAGGCAAAAACCTTGCAGGGGTGATCACAAAAACCACATAATCTCTAAACTCACAATTGCAGTATTAATGATTGAAAATGCTGCCAGGGGAAACAGCAGCAGTGGATTAGGAATGGAGAAGTAATACTCAGAGCTGGACAGCAATTATTTGTAAGATAGCTGTGCAGGTGAATGCAATTAAACAGCTTGCTCGGACCTTCTCAATGACCATGGTCAGCTAAGTGGCAGCACTGCCAGTTGTATGTGATCATTACCTTATATCTCCCTATTACACACTAAAGTCAGGTCTGCATTTGGATGAAAATATGACCATTGTATGTCCCCCATCACCAGGACCTTACAAAGGTCAAAAGGGTTAGTAAAAAAATGAAAGGTGGAGTCTGGTATTCCCCATTCTGCACACAAGTTTTGTTTGCTGTTCCTCTTTGTCATCTCTGTTCTTCTAAGGATCGTTAATTTGCCTGACCCTCAGGCTGAGGAAAGCTGCCCTTTGGCAGTAACAGTCTATTGTGAATTTGTTAATTCTTAATAAAGCAGATCAACACAACATCTACTTACAGCAGAGTAAGATCAACAGGTCATTTTCCACTTTGGAACCTGTTCTAAAGGATGCTGTTCTTGTAGCATGAAAGCACTTGGACGCATGGTTCTTAGTGCACAAGCTGACGATTTACAGTCATTCCCATTGAAAGTGGCTTCCTTTTGGGTTAAGAATTCACTGTAATAATGTGTTTATTCAGTGTTATTGTATTGTGTTAACTCTTACTGGAGAATGTGACAATGTGTTATTTGCAAAGAGTAATGACTTGAACAGTTTGCATTTTTTCATGTGTTTATCCCCTTCATAACCTTCATAGTCTTGACAACTGTTCAGCAAAAGTCAAACACTGACAATGGGTTTTACCACCGAGCCCGAATCTGGTCAGTAGTGATCTGTGCACTATGCCAGTAAACAAATGTAAATAAACAAACACGCACTGTTTCTGCTTTGAGTAAGTATTATTGTACTTTGAATATTTTGTCAGAGTTGAAGCCTGTGATAAGGAGGATGTATTCTAGCATAGAGATAAGTCCTCCTTGGTATGTTATCTGTGGACCATATCTGGTACTTTATTTATTTTATACATGTCACTTTGTTGCATAGTTTCTGGATGTATGTTAAGTTTTAAGAAGGATAGTCTTTGAACTAACCAACCATCTTTTTATTTTATGGATATGGCTATTATTGAGGGCCTCCCAAAAGGACCAGTAAAGCTCTAAAGCTCCAGTGGCCTTGCATAAAGTGAGATGTTTGTGTGCCAAATACATTTCCATTGACTATATAATATGGTTCACCTTCAGACCTTTTTCTTTAGAGGCATGACATAATCTTGCTATGGTGGTGTTAAGGGTGCTGCACATGGTTACTGGAGAAGTGCCAGAATCCTAGATGACTGTGGCATCAGCATAAAGGAAGAGATTGGTAGATTTCTTAGTGAGGATTAGAAAATTTTAGAGATAAGAAGTAGTGATCCTAGGGCTGAGACTTGGGGAATGCCAGAGATCACTCGGTAAGGGAAGGACAGAGCATGATAGAGAAGAATTGTAAAAAAATGTTTATTATTGTTCTACTCTTAAAACCAATACAACAAAACAGGTATGGGTCCATAGAGGAAAAATGAATATTAACTGTAGTAACAATATTCACAACTTGGAGAATTTGATCCTTGGCAGGTAGAGACTGACACCTTCCTTGCCCAGCATGTCTCAAAATCAGTTATTTAGAATGGTTCTTGGTTCTCATAGTTATTTACTGAAGGCAGATATACAAGATTACTCCCCTCCTACCACTGGACCTGCATCAGCCTGATTGGAGGAAGTGAGTTAAAGACAAGCAATCCCTGGAATGACTGTAAAACATGGACACCACACAACAGCTATGATGGCACTGGTCTCTGAATATCCCCATGGTTTAATGACATCTGTAATAATAAACAGTACCCAGAACACATGAACACATCCTTCAGGGTGTATGTTGTAAAAAGCTAGAAAACCAGTTTAGGAATGATTCTGTAATTTAGGTCTGCCTCCTACAGTCTTTAAAAGTCCGGATGCAATTTCTTTGTGGTCTTTGAATGGTGGAATGAAGCATTGCTGTCTGACCTCTGGGGGATGGACTGATTGTGTCTCCCCATTTGTAACAAAGAATGTGCTTTTTATTAGTTCTGAGCGTTTCTCTCTTCCTTTGTCTCCTCCTCTTGAAACTTCATGGGGATGATATTGTTTCTCTTGTGCTATTAGATATCTGGAGGGTTCATTTTTGTTTTCACTACATAGGAGTAACTGGGTTCTGTAATTTAAGTGAGATGCCCTAAGGGTGGCAATAACACAGAGAGATTTCTGCAGCAAAAGATGCTTAGAGTCAGGACTGGATGCCCTGTATTCCTTGTAAGGTGTCTAGTATCATTCACATGTCCTTTGGTATGCTACTGAACCACCACTGGCTGGGACATTGGCAGATGGTACAGATGTGGAAAGGGGATACATTCTTTAGAACCCTAGTAGTTTTCTTGTCATAGTCTAGTCACATGCCATCGGTATCCCCGACTACTTCAAGCACACTGTTAAATTCTCTGCAATCAATGCCTGAGATTTAAGAAGTCAGAACGAATTTCAGTGTTTCTTTGGTGTAGATGGAGCATCACTGAATAGGAACCATTAAACTAGATGGCATAACGGTTTAAGCACTTAATTATATCTGTCTTCATGATTAGTATTTACAAGTAAGATAATATGAAATCCAAAGACTGTCTTTTGTATGTGAAGGAGTAATAATTCGTCTTTATTTCTTGGCCATTAGATATCTGGAGGGTTGATTTTTGTTTTCGCTACATAGGAGTAGCTGGGTTTTGTAATGTAAATGAGATGCCCTAAAGTTGTCAATATTTACTTATTTTCTTTTATTTATTTTTAATTACAGCAGCCTATACGAATTACTGCTAAGGCAAGTGCCCAAAAACGATGCCTGTATGTATGCCGGCACGGAGAGAGAATGGATGTGGTTTTTGGGAAATACTGGCTTTCACAGTGTTTTGATGCTAAAGGTAAGTATTGTTAAGATTCAGCCCTTGTGGTGTTGAAATCTGAGCAGAAACCAGCCTAATGTTCTTTTATAGACTATCCATGTATTTGATCTGTAATAGACTGAGTTCTGCAGTTATGCATCAAAGATGAAAAAAAACGCATGGGTTTTCATTATTATAAATGTACAGAATAGCTGCATCTTTGTAAAGACAGTAGCTCTAGCTGAAAACATTCACCAGGTAATTAATCTCTTGCCAATACTGTCTAGAGGAAGATCACAGCATAATTACTGACTACATCTACGGCAGTGCCTTGCCACAGCAGATATACTAAGTCATAGCAGTCAGGTACGTAAAAAAAAAGCAGCTGGACCATGAAATTTTGTTACAAATCTAGTGTTAAGTACACAGCAGTAGAAGCAACCTATATGTATGCAGGAAGCAGAGGGACAAGCACCAATGCACCCTCTGGGCTTGAACATGCTAACTCCATGTTAGCCCAAAACAAAAGAAGGGAGTAATCTCCTTTTAAAGAGGAATGACTGCCAGCATAAAATTAGAAACAGTACCAGCAGTGACTTCCTGCACTGAATCATCTTTAAACAACACAAAAAATGCTCACTCCAAATACACACACTCTTCTAACTCCGAACAACTGAGTACAAGGTTCCTCTCTCACAGCCATTTGACTAAACTGCAGTCAAGCTTTACGTGAGGTTGGAATATTGTGCATTTGACATTTCTACTACCAGTGTGAACATGCTGATTAAATGACCAACTTTTCATGCTGCACACAGGTGCGCACACACACACATACATAAAAAACATGTTTTGCATTGTTATAGATAAATTACTTAGATAATTTTCATATGCCCATGAAGTCGGAAGTTTTATTCATGGTATTTCAGGTAATACGTGCAGCTGTTCTTTTTTGTTTGTTATTGCCCCCCCCTTTTTTTTTGGCAGGCGCTGTATTGAGGACTACTTTCTTCTAGGAAGGAGAGGAAGAAAAGTGCGGTACTTACGTATTATCGCAACCAGATTTTTAACGGCAATAGCGGTTGCTTCACAATCATTAAATATGCTAGTTAATGTTGTAAAACTGTTGTAGAATGTCTATTTTTTGTACCATAAAAGTGTGTTTTCTTGACTTATATCAACAAAATGTAAAAAACATAGTGTTCATGTTTCTTTCAGCACTTTACCGCAAGCATATTTATTATTTCAAGTCCGCCTGCTGCACATTCCTTTGCTTGCCCATAAAAAAGACTGCTTCCCACCACATAGTAAAAGAAAACCACCGAAAGACCTATCAACATCATTATCTTAGTAATGAAATCAATGATCGCTGAAGTAGTATGTGTTTTTGTCAGAACATGCCACCTTCACAAATCTAAAACATCAGTCCTACCAAGTTTTTCATAGAAAAATGACCACGGAATCAGCTGTCAACATCATCCACCTTCACGATTTAAAAGCATTAATAATTCAATGGTTCTTTTCAAGACCGATTAAAACATTGTTAAAATAAAAAGTTTAAGAAAGCCACATTTTTTGTCTTTGTGTTTTCCTTATCTGAACTTATCCTTACCTAAACTAGCTGCAGTATTTTGAACATCTGATAGGAAGCAAAGACAATCGAGGGGATTTTCAAGTAGAAAAAATGGCAGTACTGCAAAATCATTTTGACATTCTTCATTCGAGTTATTTATTTTTTTTTTGGATTGCCCTCTCTATTGTAATTGATCCCCAAAGTGAGACTATCATTAGGGGAATGAAAGGAAGTTAGCAGATTCAAAAGATTTTGCAGTACTGCCATTGTTTCTACTTGAAAATCCCCTTGATTGTCTTTGCTTCCTATCGAATGTTCTGATGTAGGTAAAAGGGCACAGACACTGCAGCTAGTTTCTCCAGTCAAGCTACCGCAGTTGGTGAAGAAGCAGCAGCGGAAGAAAATGGTGACTGCTTTCCCAAGCCCTCTATTTACAACCCAGCCTTCCATTAAAACTTAAAAATGTCTGACCTTACTTGTAAAACACAGATTAGACAGACCTTACAGGGCAAACCCAAACATCCATTCTTCAATTTTACGTCAGTTATCGCAGCATGAAAATCTGGTTGCGATAATACGTAAGTACCAAAAGTGCAAAGAGGAAGATATTTGTGTTTCACTTTTGGTCATAGAGCATCTAGTTAGAGTACTAGTTATGCATGTTTTCCTAACTGTGGGAAGGGTCAGGAAGTGGTGTTCTGGTTATCACTTTACCTGACTTGTTATTAGGAGTTGACAGTAAACTTGCCACCACAGTGAGCTAATAATACATGTAAACTGTGATAGGGTCAGGAGTAACAGTTTGTAGAGTAGAGCAGATGTGACTAAAAGTTCTTGGTGCTTTAGCTGAAGTGCTTTATCACTTAGAGGGAACAGAGATGGTTGCATTTACAGCAAGTTTACACAGTATGATACCTCTCAACCTGGTATCATCAAAAATCTGGACAAAGGCCCATGAAAAGTAGGTACAAATCTGTACGCTGATTAACATAACATTTGCATATGCAATTATGCGACCCCACTCCAATGGAATTGTGGGATACCAACTTTTAAATGCAAACTGAAAAACAGACAAAATATTTAATACAAAACAAATAGAACAACAGTGTTTTATTTATATTAATATTTGAACTTGTATCAAACATTGAACTTGTGAAAAACTAAAATACAGTTTTATTTTATAAAAGTAAAATGAACAGCATCTACACTAAATTGCTACCTGCTGTCATTAACTGACTGACACTATTCTAAAAGCCACAAATAAAGGAGAGTCAACAGAATCATTTTCATAAAACTGCTCAAAAATATTTGATTCAGCAAATTACATATTATTTCTTTGTGAATGCAAAGTTTTTGAGTGGGGTAACTCTCATCCAAGCTAGTTCAACAACTATCTGTTCTGAAAAACAGAGCATTTCTTCTTTGAGGTGAGAAGAGACAATTGCAAACGCACTGACAGTGGCTGACTAAGCCATTAACTAATTAGTCAAACATGGCTGCATTAGTAGGTTAACAAAGAGTACTATTGTGTGGGGCTCTGACACTTTGCAGGCAGTCAGGCAACAATTATTCAGATGGTGTAGACCATCAGAAAATAATTTGATTTTAATTTACATCTAACATTCCACCTTGTTACGTTGTTAATTTGAATGGAAAAGGGATATTAGTATTCTCTGTAAAAGTGTAAAATAACTGATATCGGCTTACAATGATATGATTTAGTATTTCAGTAGCTAAACAGAATGTTAAAAACCAATACAGGCCTGCTATATCAATTTCCAACACAGTCCAGTTTTACCCATTCAAATAACAGTTCCAGGCAGTCACATTTACTACACCACCACAAATCATTATGTGGAAGGAAATCAGAATTAAGCAACATGTCTAGACACCAACAACACGTTTAAGAAAATGACATTTTAGTTCAAGGAAAAGTTGAAATGTTCCTCTGTATAACAGCGCAGACCACTGATTTTTCTGTGGAAAGCCCCTGCCATAAAATGAAAATAACCGACTTCTCTCTACTTCTTATTATGCATTTTTTTCACTGCATAATATTAATAATCTGCATGAAACTGTGAATTACACTGGCATTCCCACATGCACCTTGTGGATTCAATCACTAACTTATACTGGAATGTACTGATGCACAACTTGTTGATTTGGTCAACTGGCACTTGTTTTGTAACCAAACCACACTAGGTACTAAAAATTCCAATATAGTCCACTGCCCGATATGGATTATTTCTAAAACCTGCTCTTATGTGCAGCATTTCCTAAAAAGTCCTCTGTCTCACCCGCCTGTAGCTTACATAAACACCCACAATTCACATCCCTTAATAAGGTTATAATCTCATTTGTACTGCTAATTTCTCTACGCTATGCATTAACTTCCATTGTACGTGGTAACAGCACAGCACTTCAAACGCCTTTCTTAATAACAGGAATAGTTTAACTCCTCCACAGCACAAAAACTGCCTAACACATACTGTCAACCCATGAATACGTAGCTTGCCCAAACCATGAATAGCAAGAGTAGTCGGTTTGAGAACACTGAGAATTACTGACAACACTGCCATCAGAAGATGTTATATAATACGAGTCCACAAGTTTTGTTCAAGATGAACTGTCTCCATGCCAGCCAGTGCTTGTCTGATTCGCAATCTTCCCTGGCCAATTCCAAACAATCTGCAAACTGCAAACAGTTGCCCAAAACCCTGTTCGCCGGAGCTGAAGCCTCTTTCTTTTCTTCCTCATTAGTATTCTATTCATCAGTAATTCGGTACATACAATCAAGAAGTTTACAGTAACATTAGATTTTGCCCGTTAAAAAAAAAAAAAAAAATCAAGCATTAAAAAACTCAAACCTCAGCTCAACAAAGTGCATCCAAATCCAAGACCCGGTAGTCCAGTCCCAGAGTCCCAACCCTGTCTAAATTAACTAAACAGACTATAGTCTTTAATTTGAATGAAACGCTCTGGGTTCAACTTTAAATTAGCTGCTGCAGTGCTGTACAAGTCGAGATGCATGCTACTCCATTAAACACATTGCTGCCCAAACGTAAACAAAGTACAGCAGGTAGCAGCCAATGAGTCAGTCCCCTTAAGCCCTCAGCCGAATTCCGTCAGGCTGGCAGGCTGCTCATAATGGTGACGTCATTGCACATGCCTCTGAATGCGATGATGTCAGTGGAAAGTTGCCACGGGAAAAAACAACCGGGAAAGAATCATGAATAAAGGGGGCCAATCGGAAATTCATGGCACCCCATTATTTGGACCTCAAAACCAGTAAATGACGAGGAATTTGGTATGGTTGAGAGGTATGACCCTGGTGTAGAGCTCAGGTAGTGTATATGGGATGCACTACTAGGTCAACTTTGGCAGTTTTGCTTCATGTAGTCACCATGAGTCTTTGGCATTTTTTGGTTCCTCTTTGGCAGTAATAAAACAAGTATCATGCCTTGGCTGTTGTAATACACAGAGCATGTTAACATGGGGATTAGCTACTGAATGTCAGGACTAGAGGAAGAGTTACAGTTTTGGTTTTGTCACACGATTAACTGCTCAAATAACGAATTTAAATAAAACTGGCAATGAGGAGTTGCTTTTTGAATGCTACAGATGTCACAGTTTCTGAATACAGGATGTAAACGTGGACATATTTTAAACCTGCAGAATACAGGCGTGCAGGGGATATTGTTTTATCAACCTGCAAACGATGAAAATAGGAACAAAGGCCATAAAAAGTAGGTATATCCAGCCAAAAATGTGGGCATCCAATTAGTATCCATTTTGAATACCAAATAGTACACAACCCTTCTAGTAAAAATGTAGGATATTACCCAGAACCTCTTACAGAACAGAGTGACAAAAATGATGTAAAATTATATGTGCATTAAGAGATGGTGTAAATCTATAGACTTTAATGAACTGTATTGCAAAATGCTATCACATATATCGTTTATATGTGTCCTGCTTCTTTAATGTATTGTGCCACTGGTATGGTGGCTATTTAATGTGGTTTTCTGTGTACTATAAAGCATCAAAGATCACGTGTAATGACGTGGGGAGGAGGGTCATAAAATCATGTGAAAGCATAATCCTAGCCTGAAAATAGGCACATAACTCCAAAAACAGTTACATCCTGTGCATGGGGTAAATCTGGCCTGAAAATTGTCATGTTCCTCCAAAACAGGGACAATTGAGAGGTCTGCCATGTATAGTAGGGCTCTATTAAGGGCTTGTTAGGTGAATATTTACTGAAGGCTAATCGAGCCCCCCCCCCCCATATAAGTGGGTAGTGTTTGACGAGATTTCTGTGTGCTTAGATAGTCTCTTACGTTAAACAGTATGTAGTAAGGGGGAGGGATTTATAAAAAGAGTATAGACAGCAGAAGAAACATTTTTATGAGTCAAACTTTATGGCTTTGATGAAGTTTGCATCATAGCTGGTGGTGTTATCGTGCAGAATTGTTAAAAGTTATGTTTAACTTTTGAGTTTAGACACATTTTATGGTATAAATAAATAACCCCACTTAGCACTTTTTTTTTTCAGAGTTGAGTCACTTCTCAACTGTCTCAGATTTTCCTGAACTTCCTTGATTTTGCCTCATATTTTTGACCTATCCATATGTTTTTTTATTTTTCTTGTAAGTCATGGATGATTACAGACAGTAATTTCAGACATTAGTTTTATATGTTTTATTCTTCTGAAAATGTATGTTAACGCAATGCCTGTTGTACTACTAAGTACTAACTTTCTAAGGGGGTGACCAGTGCCTTGTGCCATTTTGCTCATAGTGAACAACAAACTAAAAAGGGAGCCCACCGACAGACTACTGCCAGTAATCTAAAGCACTGAAGCACACATCCCTGCCCGATCAGCAACAGCACAAAGTAGTTGCTTTCTGTAACGGCATTTCTGAATTGCCGGTACAGAAAGAATGCAGGAACTCATGCACTCGCACTGCACCCTCTGACAGGTTGCGCACGGGGTACATACCCCCTTCTATGCCTTCAACCCTTGCTATGCTCCTGCCCAGGAGCACTGTATAGTTAAGTGTCTTGATTCGAATGATCCAGTAGCTGAAAAAAGAGTGAGGGAATCAAAGTCTGGACCTCGTGATGAAGCAGTAAACTGCGAAACATTGGCAGTAAGCATACAAAAATGTACATACTGCTTCATCAGCTCCTGGAAAGGAAAGCTCTCTAAAAACTGATCGTTCTGTTTAGTTCCATAGTTGGCAAGTAAGCGGTAAATTCTCAGGTAGAGAGACTAAACCGGCATGTTACAGATGATCACTAAAGCATTATTTTTTGTCAAATGGAAAACTTCCTTGTATTCAAAGAAGTAGTCGGGCATCACACGAAGTATAAAGCCTAAATAGTATGCAGCACTTCTTTAGTTGTAAGGTATAAAATGACACATTTCCAACTGTTAAGAGTTCGGTAATAATCCAAGGCACTGCTGAATATATGGTGCTCAACAAAAGCAAGATTTCAAAATGTTTCTTGGGTAAAACTAATTGCTAAGTATTAACAATTCTTAGTTTGCTAATTAATTTTTCTACTGTAAAATTATATTCCATTACTTATATAACTTGCAGGGAATTAAGACTTTTTGTAAGTTTCTAAGGCAGCATTTGTGTTTCAAGCTGTTTACCTCTACAGGTATACCTTGAAATCATTCAGTATTGATCCACTCAGTGGGTCCTTCTTAATAAAACTTTGCTAGTTGATTTAGTCAGATGACAAAAGTAACTGGCAGGTTTAGACTACCAGGAATGGCTGTGAATCCCTGATTTAACATGGCCAGTCTCTGGTGACATTTTGGTGCCTGCAGTGGAAAAGCATTTGCTTCCAGTTTGAATTGCCCACATTGCAGTCAGCAATACTTGATAGGAAAACGGTGCTGTTGACTTCCACTTAACGCATGGCACAATGGTGCCAGAAATTCGTGTTTTCCTGCAGTATTGCAGAGGTCAAAGTTCAGGAGCACTGATAAGCACTCTTATGTTCAAAAGTAAGATACTAATCATAGGGGATTTCAGCAGCTTTGCCTGCCTGACTCGCACTAAATGCAGTAGGCTGATGGCAAAGGTCTGTGCTAATGGTAATGTAAATAAGTCAGTTCCAGCATCGGTTTTATATCAAGCAAATTAATTCTTAATGGCCAGCATGTTCTGCAATGCATCCATGAGATAACTGCAGTGAGGGACTTAAATGCAGTATACAGGATAGAAACTAAAGGGTTAAACACATATTGGAATGGGAAGTTTTTTGTGTAGATTGTCATTAGTAAAAGATGAGATGAAATATAAATGTTATATTGTGAGATTGTATTCCTTTTGTTTTTCAGAGGAAAGTTTGCCCTTGTAGAATGTCGAAGAGTGCAATCATTTTGGAATAAATGGTACATTAGTGACCACTTACATATGAAATGGTTGTGTGTATTCATTATATGGGTCTGCCAGTTACTCAAAGTAAAGCTGACAAAATATTTTGTAGGAACACTGTGCAGAAATGTAAAACATGTTAAAAGGTATGCATTTTTGATTATGGGTGAGGGGGAGAGGGGGCTCATTTCATTTGATGCTAGCATGATGCTTACTGATGTTTACTCTGCTTCTACCAATAAACTCTTATGATGTTATTGTGGTATACCGCACTGATTTTTTTTTTAATAATGCTCCCCCCACACATTTTTTTTAATAGGTACCATCCACCTAAACTACTATAAACTAGTTGGAGGAATTTTAAGGGCTAAAGTTAGCCTCATTTAGAAATGGTGTTACTGAAAATACAGTTGGCAGATTTTATTTTTTGGACTGTGGATTTCTTTACATTGGAAGGCATCATGTGCATATATATTTATCATATTTATAGTATGTAATACATACAGTCCAGCATTTGTAATTGTTGGAAACATAACAGCTGCCCTCCTCTCTCAGATCAGCACATCATAAAGTAAATCAATGAAGTGAAGCAAAAATTGAATCCAAGGTAAATGTATTCTGAACTTTACTTACACTAAATGATTTGAGGCAGGAACACTCAAGACTTCAGATGGGATGGAAAATAATAAGATATGTTGCTCTCTCTTATGTTTGCATTATTGATTTTGATTGATAATGTGGTTTTGGGCTTCTGGCACCCTAGAACAGTGCCCGTAAGAACTCAAGGTAACACAGAGCTGACCATCCTTCCTCAATCTAAATATCTTTTTGTGCTGTGAAACCTTTCTTCCTGATATTAAGAAAACCGTGATCAAGGAATGATACGTTTGTATTTCCAGTTGTGTATCTGATAGCTGTTTTTGAGGGTGGTGTGTCTGTGTGTGTGTCTGTGTGTGTGTCTGCGTCTGTGTGTGCGCGCGTCTGTGTGTGCGCGCGTCTGTGTGTGTGTGTGTCTTTGTGTGTCTGTGCGTGTGTGTGTGTGTCTCTGTGTGCGTGTGTGTGTCTCTCTCTGTATATGCACACATGGACTCCACTGTAGCTACTGATTTGTCTTCCACCCATGACAGACCTGCTGTCATTCTTGCATTCATTCCTTTCCTCCTTTTTTTGGGCCAAACTCATAAGGAGTGGTACTTCGCCAAGATGGCTGGCAGTATGAATAGTGCTTTGATTGTATGCTTGTTGTTAGTCCTGAAGACACTGTTTTCACCTAAATAAGTAATTGGGGGACAGGTTGGTCAAATAATGTATAAACTATCATTAATTTTGCCAAAGCATTTAAATGGAATTTTTCCATTTGCAATATAAAACCCGTTTGCTATAAAACTTTGCCTTGAATTAGGTAAGGATGGCAAAGAGAGCTTCCAATCTCTAAATCTTTTGTAAACTATCCTCTGTTCTCCTTTAACTAAAAATGTCTTCCTTTTTACAGTGCCTGTGTGATATTCCACAATGTTTTAAACTACTGGAGTTTTCAAAAACATACCAGAAACTACTGTAATGTTCAAAAACAATCATATAATGTTTTCTAATCTGAGAAACATTTCAGCTAAAAGTCAGATTAAAAATAAGCAGTTTGTCATAAAGATAGTGTTACTATGCTACAGAGAATTAAGGCTATGAGCTGGTGTTCTTCATGCTGTAGTCCTGGGTTTGATATCTGACTTTACATTTGCCTACTGTGTGACTCTGGTCAAGTAAGTTAGACAGAAACTTCTCAGGGGTAACTCCTGTAAAGAGGCACCTTTGCTGAGTGATCTTACTAAGTTAGCACACAGAAAATAAATAAACAAACAATGCATCATGATATATCTACAAATTAAACCTAGTATTTTTGTTGAAACAATGTTAATGTTAAATAACTGTGGTGTAAATTTCTCAACATAATCACCTTAGGTGCTATGTGCCCAAACATGCAAAGATGATCCTAAAGGCTTTTCAATAATTTTAATTACCTTTTAACCTTAGGTAAATATATGAGGACAAACTTGAATATGCCAGCCAGTTTACCTCCAAGAAGTACTGGTTACAGGGATTATGACAAGGATGCACCTATCACTGTGTTTGGATCCACGCAGGCAAGGCTTATAGGTAAGTGAGAAAATGTTACGTCTTAGATACATTGAGGAATGTTCTAGAATACTTCATGACATCTGTGACTCAGTGAATAGACAGTGGGATTATATTACTGAAGTTTTTAAATAAATTTTAGGCAATCTGATTTAGGAACTTGTGTCCTAAATGATAGCTTGTATGTTGTATTAAAATAAGTAACATTCTTAATGAAAAAAAAAAGAAAGATAATGTGCTTGGCTGAACATCCTGATATACACTGGTATGGACTCAATTGCACATGTATGATAGCCAAAGAATGGACTTACAAACTGCTGCACCAAAACAGCAAACAAATGGACATAGTGCAGAGTCATATGAGAATACTGCACATTATGTTTTGTATGCAGATGGTGACTCATACACATAGACTGTAATCCTTAGTGACGGTGTAGAAATATTTGCAGCTCTTTATACATTCTCTTCCTTCCTACCTTCTTCTCCTTCCCTTCTCTCTCGTCTTACACTATCTGCTTTCTACAGGTATGCATCCTTATCACATATGCAGGCTTCATTTCTTTTCATGCCTCTCTCGCTCTGTCTTCTATTTCTTTCTCTCTTTCTTTTTGTAATAAATATTGGTTATAACTGGGAGTTTATTCTCCTGATTTCTTGTATGACCTGCATTTTATGCTGACATTATATTGTGCAGGCATCTCATTAGAACATTCAGTTGTAATCAACATTTTAATGTTTAATGTTACGAAATCTGAATTCAGCAACTAATTAGGCCATTTAAGAATATTCTAAAAATATAAGCCAGGGTTATATATATGTACTCCTTAAATAAACCACATATCTAACATTTAAAAAATGCAAGATTCTCTGTATATCATAAAGGAGCTCTTAATTAGCGTTCATTGTTTGTGGTAGGTTAACTATTAAGTTATTATTTCTGATGGAACTATGCAGTCAGTAAAGAAAATACCCAAAGTTGCAGCCATAGTTTTATCAGTTTTAACAGTTAAACATTTGAATACCAAGACCTAACACAATCCGGTGTTTGTCTCCTTCTATATGTCAAATTGTCCAGCATTTTTAAATGCCTTGTTAATGTCTTCTGAATATGTTCCAGTTTCTTTAGTTGTTAAGTACTGAACATTTGGAAAGAGCCACAATATTCTATAACTGGTGTATCAGGCACAGTAAGTAATGGCATCAGAACTTTGTTACCCATACTGGCGACCCTGCACAGGATATCTCTGATTAGGCCATAATATCTGTTTATGATTAATTTAATGTGCTCATGAACATAAAAGATAAGACTCCACTAAAATCCCCAAGTCCCTCAGGCATTCTCTAAAGTATTCAATTGTATTTATTACTGCTTGGTAGTAACTTGATTAAAGTGTAGCTGTCATTCTAAGTCTTTTGGATTAAGCACTTGGGCTTCAGACCAGTTATTTTACATTAAGAAGGTTTGTGGTCTGCACTCTTGTGGGAGAAGAGGCTGGACTCTGCCCTTCTGAGCTGGGAATTTCTGGTTAAAGGTTTATAGTGCCTGAATATTTGAACTGTATCTTACTGAAATTGGTACACCTTGTTTGCTGTAGCATAGACTAGATCCAGGCCTGCTGAATCTAGCTTTGTTTATATGCTTGTTGTTTGTTTGCTTGTTATTTCCCTGGAACGCTAATTCCACCTAATACGCGGCTTCTCAGAGCTTCTGTGGATCACTAGTGATATCTGCATTGTTTACTCTTACTGTACTTATTTCCTTGTTTCACTTGAAAGAAAGTTACTGTTTGTCGTTTTTGCATTTAAGTTACCTGTAACACATTGCACTTAAGTTACCTGGCACTTGCTCACTAAAGCAATTATATAAGTCAGCACTAAAAATTAAAAGCACTACACCCTCACTCCCCACTGGCCCTGGTTTTCAATTATTAAGGAATTCCCAATATTATTCTAGCATGTCCAAAGGTCAGTTGTCAATCTCCTCTCCGGTCCAGCTGGTGAATCTGGGAATCTTGAGGCAATGTTACAACTGCCTCATGTACACAGACAACCCTCTCCTCCTCACAACAAATTCCAACACATGTGAGAGATGCAACCATATAGCCAAACTGGAGGCTAAGCTCTCTCAACTCAGTACTGGCATAACCAGTCAGGAGGAGAAGGAAACCACACTCACTACAATTCCAGTCTCACATAGACCTACCACAACAGCAAACCAAACACATAATCACACAAAAACATACTCAGAGGCTCTAAATAAAGATCTGCCGAAGCAGCAGAAACCTCCAAAGCAGACACCCAAGCAGCCGCTACCCCAAAACAAAACATGTGCAACACATATCTCACAAAGCCAGTGTGCCAAACAGTCACAGCCCTTAAGACTAAACAACACACCTGATACACTTGTAATAGGTGACTCTATCGTCAGGCACACTGACGTCCAGCTCACCAGGCTGAACAAGGAGAGGGTCACGCTGAGCAGCCTGTTGGGCGCTAGGATCCGCCACATAACACAAGCACTCAGGTCACTCCAAGGCAAGTACAAATATGACTCAGTCATTGTCCATGCTGGTGTGAATGACCTGAGACGTACCTCCCTGGACTGCATGAAAAGAGACATAAAGGAGCTCTCTGAGCATGTAGCCCAGGCCGGTATGACCCTGACCTTGAGTAGCATCTTACCCTCACCAAGAATGATGCCACAATATGAAGACAAGATGATCAATTTCAACAATCGGCTTAAGTACTGGTGTCAATCAAAGGGGATCCAATGCCTGTCAGCTTGGGATGATATGCTCAACAAGCCACGATGCTTCGCTAGGGACGGCTTGCACCTGTCATCCCTGGGCTTTCAGATATTGGCAAAGGCTCTTACTACCCCCATAGTGCCTTTTTTAGGCAAGGCTCAAAAGACAAACCCACCTCCATAGGTATCACAAGGGATAAGAAACTAAGAGTAATGCTACTCAACGCCAGAAGTCTAAACCTCAAGATGCACGACGAAACTCTCCTTAGCATGGAGAACATCGATATCTGTGCAGTAACAGAAACCTGGTTCAGGGCTCCCGAGAGCACCCCAGCACTACCAGGTTATACCTCATACCATGCTTTTCGGCTCCAAAACTTGGACCAAACCACAAAAGGAGGGGGAGTATCGATATTCATCAAAGATACCCACACCTCCAGGTTGGTGGCAAAGCACGAAGCATCAGAGACTATCCATGTGCAACTAACAGTGGGTAAAACTGCCTTCCAGTTTATAGCCTGCTACAGACCACCCTCACAAACCCAGGAACCCCACTCGGCCTTCCTGAGAACACTGTAAAATATGAAGGTCTCTCCAAACACCATTATATTGGGCGACTTCAACTACCCAAACATAGACTGGGAGCATTACTCTAGCTCCAACACCCTAGCCCAAAGGTTCCTAGAATTTATAAATTCAAATGCTATGGAACAACTTGTTACCACTCCCACAAGAGGGGAAAACATACTGGACCTGATCATCACCAACATGGGGACTCTATGCTCCAGACCAGAAGTGTATCCCTCACTGGTAAGATCAGACCATAAACTAATCTCACTGGATATTCACATCCCGACCCCACCCTCTGCCCAGAAAATCACACTCCTCAAAACTGAGGTGGAATCCTTCAAAGCCCCCGGGCCTGTGGAAAATATGGCCCAGACCGCAGAATCCTTTATAAATGCATTCTATGAACACCTTCAGGAATGCATGGATCATGCAATCCCAAATAAAACCAAGACCCAATCCTCCAAAGGCAGACGTCCTGTCTGGTGGACCCCAGCCATAAACAAACTATGCAAAAGAAGGAGGAAGCTACTAAATGATAGAGCAAAATCCCAAAAAGGGAAGGCATCACTGATCAGTATTAGCAAAAAACTACGGGCACACATAAAATTGTCTAAGGCCAGCTTCGAGAGAAAAATTGCACAGAACACTAAGGATAATCACAAGGCTTTCTTTAGTTATGTTAGGAACCTGGGTGGTAATTCCCAGATATGCTCAGAATTAGTCCAAAATGACAAAAAATACACCGAACCCACAGACATTGCCAACATCCTAGCTGACAGGTTCAGCGCAATCTTCTCCCCCCCCTCCCCACGAAAAGGGCAAATATCTATCCCAGCAGAGTGCTGCCCCCCTGACATCTCAGATGCTCAGGTAAGAGCCTCCCTCTCCAAAGCAAAAAACACAGCATCAATGGGACCAGACGGTGTCCCGGGCTGCGTCCTACATGAACTCCAAGAAAAGCTAAACCCAAACATAAAACTACTGTTCAATCTCAGCCTTACTACAGGATATGTGCCCAAAGAGTGGCATACAGCAACAGTGGTCCCTCTCCATAAAGGTGGTGCCTCAACGGATCCTGGAAACTATCGCCCCATAAGCCTGACTAGCTTGGTCTGCAAAGCTATGGAAAGGATCATTATGGACCTCATAAATAAAGATATTGGGGACCTACAAACACTGGATCCTACCCAGTTTGGCTTTGTTAAGGGCAGATCCTGCCTCTTAAACCTGGTTGATTTCTTTGAAACAGTCACCAAGGCCATTGACGAGGGGAAGGTGGTCCACACAGCCTACCTGGACCTCGCAAAAGCCTTCGATACAATACCCCACTCGGGCATTATAGATAAGCTCACCAGCTTAAATATAAACCCCTATGTCACTAGATGGATTGCAAACTGGCTCAAGGACAGAACCCACATGGTTAGAATTGCTGGAGCCATGTCAAACTCCAAACCAGTTACAAGTGGTGTCCCACAAGGCTCAGTCCTGGGACCTCTCTTGTTCGGTATATATTTCTCAGAGGTACAGGCCAACACGGAAGGACTGTGGCTGACCAAGTTCGCAGATGACTGCAAACTGGGTGCCATAATCGACTCTCCAGCCGACACAAGCATCCTCCAAAAGGGCCTCATAGAAACAGACAACTGGTGCCAGAGCCATGGCCTCAAACTAAATGCCAAAAAGTGTGTAGTCATCCCCTTTGGCAAAAACAAAGTGCCCACAAATTACTACATAGGTGGTAATCCATTAAGTACAGAAGAAGTAATTAGGGACCTGGGGACCCAAGTTGATAGCAATCTCTCATTTGACAGCCACGTGGCCAAAGTGGTTAGAAAAACATTTTATATAGCCCACCTAATTATGAAGGGATTCACATCTAGATCAGGGGACGTCATTGTGCCTCTTTACTCATCCCTCATCAGGCCCATAATTGAGTACAATGCCCCTTTTGGGATGTACCTTACCAGACACCTGCAGCAACTGGAAAGACCCCAAAAGTACCTCACCAAGAGGATCAAAGGGCTCAAACAGATGCCATATGCTGCCCGGTTAAAGAAACTCCAGCTCTACTCAGTGGCATACCGCCTGTTCAGAGGCGATCTGTGCCTGACGTATAAAGCCATGTCCAACCCGAATTAATGGACATGCTGCACCTCAGAAAATCCAAATCCCATCGAGCTACGCTCGAGAGACTTGAACCTCAGCACTGAAATAAATAGGACATGCTGGAGGGACAGATTCATAACCCAGAGGCTCCCTTCACTCTGGAATAAAATCCCAGTCCAGGTTAGGCAGAGTCCCTCATTGACTCTCTTCAAGAGGAATCTTGATGAGTGGATGGGAGATTGTAGGTTTACCCCGGGTATCACTTCTGTGTCACTGTTAGACAGAGGCACAGTATACTAACCTCGAAAAAGGGCATAGCAAAATAAATTTAAAATGGGTGGCAAAAGCCAAACACATTCTGGCTAGGCTTATAAATGCCCTAGGGCAGATAGCCTAGTATGAACCTATGAACTAGCTAACATTACTTAATAAAGAGTCATTTAAGGCATATGTGTACACAGGGTTCTAATTCCCAAAGTGTGCACATTTTGTCATTAAACTTCATATACATAGTGATGGCACATTTAGGGATAGTATCAAGGTAATCCTAAAGGGCACCATGATCATTTGTTTTTGTAACCATGCAGCCATCTTGATGTCATCAGCAAATCTGTTGCAGTGTCTACCACTTTTATTTAACATTTCAAAAGGCTTAAGAAGTTCTCCACGCAGTACACTTCTGTGCCAGATTTACTTGTGTATTTTTTTTTTTTTTTTTTTGCTAGTGTACTCTGCATTACTTATACTCTGATTTGCCATAATGTATTTTGATATATGTATCTTGTACTATGATTAATTCTGTTTTCTGTTTGAACTAATTTCTGTTCTTATGCTGTTGCTCCCAGGTAATGACTGAAAAGGGTGCTTAGAGCAGCACACCAAACTAATCTGGGTTAGCAAGCTAAATAAATAAATAAATAAGTAAAACTTTTACACTTCCTTCACACTCCTCTCTGCACAGCATACTAACTACTGTCACATGTCACCATTTCACAGTACAACACAGAACATCTGTGAACAAACACAGCTTCTGACATCAGACATTAACCACTGGAAGTAACACTGTGGGATACAGTAGGCCAGTTCTAAGCTACTTCTCCTGATATACTGTTTTTAGGTGAATAATGAGCATTTTCCATTATTTATTGCCCCCCTATGCTTTCATTGATGTCTTAAGCTGTCTGGCTTCTACTCAGAGTGACACTTCTGCAGAGGGTGCCAGTTTTAAGCATTAACCATAGCTAAACAATTGGAGTAGTATTTAGGGAAGTAATACTGTTATTTCTACAAAGATACTTTCTTCATGTTCATGGTAGCTCTAGTTTTGCCATGTTTCCTAGTACTGTATTATACATTTAGTTATTTATTTATTTATTTATTTTAATTTGTGGGATAGTCTGCTTAGGCATAGCCCATTTTCAGCACAGGACTTGGGGGAAAAAGGTTCCACAAAGTCATGTGAGAGTACAACTTGTGTATATTAAAACTTCAAACACCCAAAAGCTGTAATTCACAAAAAAAATCTAGGTTGTTCAGTATTTTAGTAATGTAGTGAGAGTTACTCAAGCAGAAATGAGCTTAGCATTGAGGTAACTCCACTGCAGCATTCACAAAACAATTTTCATTAAAATAGTCATGCAGGTCATTTCAGAAGACAAGCTGGTGATGGATTTGAGGAGTAACTATAGCTGCAGTAATGGCAAGGCTAGAGTCACTGTTCTGGCTAAGGGGCTTGGGTGAGACATCTAGGTGTTTAGATCAATGTAGGTTGCAAGGTGGCGCGAACCAAGTAATAATACAGCTGAAAACCTCAGACAGATGTAGAATGGCATGTGCCTTTTGTTTTAGCTGACATGTAGCAGGATACCATTCAAACTGCAAGCACTGAATTAGTGTAAGGAGGCAGTAGTACTGCACTCTTGAGCTTTGGTCATCAGTGAACCTGGCTACCCCAGTATGTATTTGCTGCAGGTTAAAGGATACCCGGCTTGGATAGCAGATGTATGATAGCAGATGCATAGCAGACACTAGAAAGTAGAACATATTGCATATGCTTTTCACATCTGTGTTCTAACGTATGCTTCTTTTCTTCATTCGAATTATCATAGCTATACCATTGTGACTAGTTGTTATATTCTGTATAAAAAGTGCTTACTCCATGAATTAATTCTGGTAATATTTGCGTGGTATGCAGATACTTGTTTATTTTTAATTATTATATTTGCTTACCAGGCTAGTACAACTGGGCCATCCAAGACCTTTTTTCATCAGAGGCCTGGGGAAGAAAGCTCCAAAAATATAGAGATAATGTAATTAAATATAATATTGCAAGCATTATTACGGGAAGTTTTAACAAATGTGCACAAGTGTGGTTTTAAATAATAAAAAATAACAAGTATGATAAAAAGTTTATATCATTTACAATTATATTTCAAGAAGAAACATTCAGTTGTAATGTTTACCAAGAGTATTTACAAAGTTAAAGTTTTAGGTATTTAAGAACAGATATGAAGAAAAGAAAAATAAATAATTGGTGATATTGGGAGAGAAAGTATGTATTAATTAGAAGTGCAGGACAAGAAAAATAAGTTATACTGATTGTGACAAAAAAATATATTAGAGTTTTGGATTAATAAAAAAAATGAAAAAATGAAGATGGACAACTGCATGAGTGGAAAGAAGTATAGAGATGATGAATATGGGGTGTGTAAGATTTATATTGTAAGTGACTGCTATTCTAGTGTCAGAGTTTAGAACAGACACGATCAGATCCTAGAGTTATATAGAAAGTCAAAGATTTTCTTCAAAGAAATTAGAAGATGATGTCTGGTAGGAAGTGAGCTTCACTTGTTTGCTATGTATATTGCATATCAATGTGTACATGTTTTGTGATGTTTTTTATCTCAGAAAGGTTTTTATTTGTAAAATGAAGAGGCCTGTTAAGAGTACCATTCTACAAGGGATCCAGGAACTGAACATTTGTGCAGAGTATGCAATGGGCACATTTTAATTATAAGAAAGTAAGATTTTTGGGAATTCTGTCTAGTTAAGTTGTGTGAGGGCTAGACATGATGAATTGGATTAAGGTCTTGTTAATGAATTTTGCAATTGTATTATTACACTGTTCCAGTTTTTGCATTGAAGATGAAGAAATGTTTGTAAAAATATATAAAGCATACAGTAGTCTAGAAGTAGTTAAGATGTGGCTGCAGTTTTCTGAAATTGAGCTGTGGGAAAGTTGGACGTTTTGTAAAAAAGGCCTAGTTTCTAGTAAGCTTTTTGTTTTACTATATTATGAATGGAGATGATGATATCAAAGTTGGGATGATTGTCATGATGCCTAATAGCTTAGTTTCAGAGACTGTCTCCAGCTGGATATTCTGTGAGGAGAGGGATAAAACAGTTCGATGTTTTGTCAGAGTAGGATTTTGGAGTGAACAACATTATTTGGTTTTATTGGGATTTAGGAGGAGTTTAAAGTGAGACACCAAGTCTCAATGGTTACGAAAGAGTCTTAGGTGAAAGATTCTATTTAGTACAGAATGGCTGTGGAATACACTCGGATAGCAGCATCAGCATATTGGATGATATTAGCAAGTAATGTGGGAGCAGGATTGTTAATGTACAGATTAAACAGCAGACGGATGAGAATGGATCCGTCTGCTGCACCACTAGATACTGGCATGTATGTAAAAAAGACAGATTGCCATTTAACTGTTTTGGTGAGGTTTGAGAGGTAGCTAGATAACCAGTTTATAGTTAGAAGAAACCACTAGAGAAAAACGTGTGAAGCTGTCTGTGGTGTGACACAGCACTGAATGCTGTGGAAAGGTCAAAGAAGATGGATGACACCAATTTTTTGATTTTGTTCATGCTAAATCATGTTGAGGAAGCATAGCAGGGCAATAATTCTATGATGAGATTGGAAGCCATGTTGTGTGGGTGAGAGAAGACTGTTGAACAGGATGTAGGGTACAACCTGACTTTACATACAACTTTCAAGGTTTTAGATAATGGAGAGTATAGCAATAAGATAAAGATTTGACATTTTTATAGCATTTCCACTTTTAGGAAGTGGAATAGTATAGGATTGTTTCCATAATGTAGAAACAATGGCTTTTGATATGGATGAATTGATTAATGATGATATGAGCTAGGAGAATTTAGCAGTGACTTTTAAGTCCTTAGCCGGAATATTATCAGCCATCCAATGTAGTTGATACAAGTCTGCTAAAGAGTTTTTGTGTAGACAAGGAAGAAACTGGTTTTAGAGTGAAGGATGGAGAATTAGTTGAGGCTGTTGTTGATGAAGAGTAAGGGTTTAATGTGTGTGGTTATGTTAGTGCCGCAACTGTGTTGGAAGTGTGAGTTGGATTGAACTGCAATGTCATTCATGGGTAGGTTGGGGAAAGGAATGGGCTGGGTAGATTTACCATGTTTACAAAAGTGATTAATGACCGATCACAAGGACTTAGGATTGAAGCTGATGAAATTGTTTTTTGCTTATTTTTATGTTAATTTTCAATTTGCATATAAGAAGGTACACCTAAACAAAATAAGATTTAACTCCTTAACCGGTGTATATTGTGAAATGTCGCACCTCTAGCAGCCTACATGGGTTCATATTACGTTATCGAAAGATAACGTAATTGAACAGCCAAAACATCAAAACAGCCACATTTCGAAACTTTTATTCTGGAGGGCTATGCCCCCCATACCCCATGTTAAATATATATTACAACTCCGAGATCACACTACAGTGAGGAAAGGGCAAATATCACAATCTTTACTGTACTGTGATCCCACAATGCAAACTTCGAAATGCGGCCATTTCGACGTTTTGGTCGTTCGATTACATTATCTTTTGATAATGTAATTGGACCCGCCTACACACATCTTGCATTCCAGAGCATTTTTTAAAAAATAAACTTAAAAAGATAAACTAATGTAAATATTTTCTGAAGAATAAACGCTTTTAAAACTGTACAGATGGCAATGTCATCAGTAAGAAATCTTCTTTACAATGATGGTCAGTGAATTCATAGTCTTTTCCATAAATACTGTGAAATATTATAATGCACACAAGCCCTAAATTATATATGTCTAATCTTTTTCAAGCAAATTTTCATATATTGAAAACTATATAACCTAGACATATATTGTTAGAACATTTTTATGTAGATATAAGCTTTCACATGACAACAAGAATTTCCATTGTATGTATGCATTTATTGAGATATTTATATAAATATGAAAACATATGTTTAATTATATAATTAGTAATAAAAATAATACTGGGCATCTCTCAAGATGTGCAACTTACACTGCAAACATTAGACAGTTTTCTTCGGTAACATCTAAGGTTTCACCTAACGCAGTTTCTATTCAGTTGTTATTTTGAAGTATTAAATGCATATGAAAATATGGGACATCCTACAGAAGGGCCTCACTGAGTCAGATGCCTGGTGTCAGAGCCATGGCCTCAAGCTCAATGCCAAAAAATGCAGTGTCATCCCCTTTGGTAAAAACTCTGTACCCTTGAACTACCACAGAGGGCAATCTGCTTAACACCAAATGTGTGATGAGACCTTGGGACCCAGGTGGACAGTAGTCTCTCCTTTGATAGTCACATCGCCACAGTAGTCAGGAAGTCCTTCTACTTGGCACATCTCATCATAAAAGGGTTCTCATCCAGGAAAAAAGAGGTCATTGTTCCCCTCTACTTGACACTCATTAGACCCATTATATAGAGTACAATGCCCCTTTTGGAATGTACCTCACAAGACATCTGCAACAGCTGGAAAGGCCACAGAAGTACCTCACAAAGAGGATTACTGGCCTCAAACAAATACCCTACACTGACCTCCTCAAAATACTCCAGCTTTACTCCGTAGCATATCGCCTGCTCTGAGGTGATCTCTGCCTAACATATAAAGCTATGTCAAATCCAGAGCTGTTGGACATGGTACACCTAAAGAAATCCCAATCCCTCCGAGCTACATGCTCTAGGGACCTAAACCTTGTAACCACAATAAACAGGACATGCTGGAGGGATAGATTCCTGTCCCAGAGAGTTCCCATACTCTGGAACAGGCTACCCATCTATGTCAAGCAAAGTTCTTCATTAGCATTCTTCAAGAAAAATCTTGATGAGTGGATGGGAAATAGGAAATACACCCTGGGGATCACTTCTGTGTCTCTGCTCAACAGTGGCACAGGACAATAACTTTCTTGGGTAGCTTAAGCCAGGGAACCTTGTTGGATTAACCACCACTGCAGGACATACCAGACTAACAATCTTAGTGTCACTTTTTTAATAATTCCTTGAAATTTCTAATACTGCCTGTTATTAGCTGGTAAGTTATTTAGTTGAAGAAGCCACACCCTAAATATTTCTGGTTGCCACAAGGAGATATGTGTGAGAACTGGAAGTGTACAAAAAGGTGTTTTAGGCTTGAGTGAGATAATGTCAGCATGAGGTTACATCCTTCCAATCTCATGAATTTTTCAACTATAGAACTAATATATAACAGTGAATTTTTAAATTATAACAAGTGAAACAAACAATAACAATGAAATAGATAACCGCTGGGTACTATAACCCATAATGAAAAATTGTATGAAAGGAAACTTGCAATTGTATTGTATGAAATACTGAAGATTGAATATTAAGCTCAGAGGATATGCCATACATTACTAAACCCATCTTTTCCTTTATTTTTGTTGGATAAATAACCATTGTGCCCTGCCAAAAGTTATTCCAAGCTACAGTAAGGAAGTTCACTTTCAAACTATAGGTTCTCAAAGGGAGCATGTCAGTTCGTTGAAGGTGATTTCAGTGAATGCAAAGAGACTGAAATCAGTATGCCAAAACTGCCGTAATCAAAAGTGGTAACTGCCTTTTTCTCCACTGTTGTGTGACCTTGGAGTTGGTATATGCAATTCTTGGGGTGGGTGTCCCCCTGCATAAAAAAGAAATTGTTTCAATGTTCACTGAAAGCAGTTACAGTTTATTTGCAGTCATGAAAACCACCTTCAATGCATCATGCTTGAAGTACAATGACATCTCTAATAGATGAGGGTGTATTCAGGCAACCAAGCAGATATCGGGTCCAGAGTCAAAAGCAATTGATGAAAACATTTCCAGCTGAATATTCACCATTTAGGTGAGGAAGTAGTTTTGGCCTGGATCTTCAAGACCTGTGAGGCTCACATATTGGGTAGCTCCCAACCCCTTCCTATGAAATAAGTCTGCTAACAAGCTTAAAGCACATTATAATGAATAAAAATGCTTAAGATAACAGCAAAGATGGACAAGGTAATTGCTGTGCAATCCAGCTGACTAAAATTATTTATATATGTTTGCATACATTCTGAGTTAAATTCCTACTAATTATGCAAATGGTTGGAAATTGATCTGACCAAAAAAGCAACTGATAATGGAAAAGATCCTGTCAGAAGAGGCCATGAGTCATTGCTAATTTCCAAAAGTGTTGATTCTAAATATAGCATAAAAGTGAAAATTAGCCTGACCCCCCCACCAATGGTTCCAGTGGAGGGACTGCCATACCATCCTAAACTGTGGATAAGCATCTGGGAGAAACAACAAAATTCCCAATATGCCAGTAGAGTTAAGGAAATAAAAAATGGAACAAATGAGTCTTTAAAGAGTGTTAAGATATTGAGAGGTCTTAATGGTAGGAACTTTAGTGTGGCATGTCATGGCAATGGGGTATAATATTAAAAGGCTTGATGGTAGATATAGCCTTGGAGATGACAAGCAATGTTGGATGTAAGTGAAGATACACTTCCTATAGTATTGGTGCACTCTAGGGTGGTAATTCATCTGTACTGAAAAGATCTCTTGGTCACTATTGAATGACTGCTTGATAAGCTATGGAGTTTTGAAGAGTGACAAAGTGGTTCTTTTGTCATCAAAGATGATTTTTTAGACAGGTTTTACAACTGTTTCTAGGACTAGAATGATTATTGATTTTTGATTATATGCCATGATCTCCACACTTGATCTCTTTGCTGCATTACTTGTTTTATTTGTGGTTTCAGCAAAGTCAGAGGGTTGAATTTAGATCTTACCTTTCTGAGTGATGCAGGTGAATTAAGTATGTTAGGAAGACAGAGTTTAATTCATTAACAGCTTGGTCTAGAGGGAAGTATTTATGGCATGACCAGTCACAATGTGAAAGGTGGGATATAAAGGTGGTAGAGTCAAAGTTCTTTAAATTCCTAATGTGTTTTTAAAGGACAAGTTTTTGCACATAGTTATGTTGACATAGGGCAAAAATGGGATGCTGGTCACTTAGAGTGTCTTGATTCAGTTATTTTTTCCTGGAGTGTTTAAAATCTAATTGAGAGTGCTATATTTCAGTTGATTTTTGGCATCTGGTTGGTGATGTGATGAGTTGTGAAAGGGCAGGTAGATTGATATTGGTGGGTGAGGAATTGTTATTAATAATCACAATGAGATTTGAGGTTACCCATAATGAGGGCTTCTGGAGTTATGTTCTAAGCCAATATAGGATGTTTTGTTTTAGAGAGGGGCTACTGTTAGATGTAACATATAAAGAAATTAGGGATATTTTTTCTAATTAAGTTTTAGCAGGCAGGTACATATTTCTGCATTTGAAAGTGTAGGTAGTTTGTATAAATAATGTATGATGATTGGGTGGTAAGAATAAAATAAGACTATCCTCCACCTCTTTTACCTGTGTGGACATAATGGGTATGAACCTATGAACCTCTATGAATTGCACTATGAACAAATGCAGTCAGTTTCTCCAAGAACTAGTTTGTTCAGTACAGTTAAACTGCACGTTAACCTTGCTTACATTTTGTTTATTGGTAAGGGAGCATGAATCATGGCATTTCTTTCAGCTTGCATTTAAAGTATGCAGTAATTTTGCAGTGTATGTCTATCACAAATGTAACAGATTTATCCCTGCTAGTGAGATACTCCCTTAATTATTTTAATATGCAAGAAAATAAAGTACTGGGCAACAGCTAAATGATTGTTAGAAAGGTAGCAGTCACTGTTATTACATGCCTTATTTTAATAGTAGACAACTTGTGGAAGGCTTTGCAAGTTTCGCAGTAGGCAGAAGGTTAATTTGTTTTCTTTTTGATTGAATTTGGGAAGCCCAGTGTTCTGTGTCATGTGGCTTGGGATATTGCTTAAGAAAGGACCTACCAGTTAAAAATAAACAGTAGCTTTTCTTGAAGTATCTATATTAAGGAAGTAATTATCATTGAAAAATTTTCAGGTGAGCTGCTTTAGTGGTGGTGACTGTGCTGGACAATTCCATAACATGGATATTATTTGAAAATTCATACCTCTCAACTGTCCAGATTTTCACAGAATGTCCAGATTTTTGCCTGATATTCTGGTCTGTTCCCTATAAAATTTGTGGTTTTCTGGATTTTTGTGTCAAATTAGTAAAGACTGAATTAATTAAATAATGACAGTTATTTGAGTTTCAGACTTCATATCCTTCAGAAAATGAAATTAAACACAGTATTTTTTATTCTAGCAACTTTCTAAGTTAATAAGAGCAATATTTAAAAATTGCCTCTATTTTTGGGGCTTAGTCCCTCCATTAGTTTTGTCTTTGTCCAGATTTTTTTTTGTGCTAAGAGTTTGAAAGCTATGTCTGAAGTCAGGTGGAAATCAGACTTTAAGCACAAATACTGAATTTTACCACAGCCACTTTAAAGATCAACCAAAACTTATTAAATGTCTACAACTATAGACAGAGTGATGGGGTGATTAGCATGTAGAATTCTGTTGAATTTTTTGCAGTGGAAGTTTGTATTTTAACAAAGATGCTGAAGAGAAGTGGACTGTAGACAGGCACTTGTACATTGGTACTAAGGGGCTGAAGAGAAGTGGACTGTGGACAGACACTTATACATTGGTGCTAAGGGGCTGAAGAGAAGTGGACTGTGGACAGGTACTTGTACATTGGTGCTAAGGGGCTGAAGAGAAGTGGACTGTGGACAGACACATACATTGGTGCTAAGGGGCTGAAGAGAAGTGGACTGTGGACAGACACTTGTACATTGGTGCTAAGGGGCTGAAGAGAAGTGGACTGTAGACAGACACTTGTACATTGGTACTAAGGGGCTGAAGAGAAGTGGACTGTGGACAGACACTTATACATTGGTGCTAAGGGGCTGAAGAGAAGTGGACTGTGGACAGGTACTTGTACATTGGTGCTAAGGGGCTGATGAGAAGTGGACTGTGGACAGATACTTGTACATTGGTGCTCAGTATAAGAAGAAGAGTTGTTTTAAACCCATTACAGAGCTGTGAGGTCATGACACCGCTTGTTTATACAGGCTAATGTAGAAAGTAAATTCATGGCACCACAGAAATTAGATTAAGTATAAAAACAGGATACAAAAAAAACATCTTTGACTTTTTGTTTCATTAAACTGCAGGAAGGCAATTTCATTGCTACATCCAGTTTTAAACTACATATGCATGAGGAAAGGATATGCTGTATTTGAAATTGGTCTTTAGCACTTGCTAGTGCATATATGTTCTAATATTTGACGTGTGGATGATGAGATTGAAGTGGAGATGAATGCATTTTAGGAAGATGAGATTCCACCTTTTACATTGGAATGACTGTAGCCTTTTCCCAGAATTGATAGATATTGCAGAACCTTATTTAGTGTTTGGAAAGAACTGGAAGTAAGTTGTAGGATAGTTTGGGAATTAGTGATATTCTGCTGTAGGATTATTTGTAACAGGTGAAGGTCATTTAAGCTTTGGATGTTTCCAGATGAAATTACTGGGAATTTATTGTAGTACTAGTGGGTTGTTTGCCATGGGAGAAGAGAACATTTTGCTCTTACCTAGTCATGGGAGTGTATTCCTCAGCAAAGCAGCACTGATACAGTTTACTGAACTTAGCTATAACATCATCGGGAAAGTGGTCTTGTCAGGGTAGTGAGTTAATTGAGTGTTCTTACCAGAATTAAATAACATAAAACAAGTTTGCCAGATTCAAGTTACAATTGCATGTAGATTGTTGAATTTAGAAATGGCTTTTCTTAATGTGAATAATTATAGTTTTGAATGTCTGAAAGCTCATTGTGTAGAAATTGGGTTAACTAGGAACTTTGCACTTGTGGTGTTCTTTCTATGGACTGTTTTGAGTCTGCATAATCTTTTTGTGTGTGAGCCAGGGCATATTTTTAGAGACTATTATGGAATGTTTAAAACATGCTTATTGTTTATGACAGAGAGGAATATCTTTTTAAAAATACTTTGTATTCAGAGCTTACACATTTTTCTTGCCATTCAGATCATTCAAAATGCATAAATGTTTGTACTTCACTGAATTGTGTTGATTAAAAACCTAGAAATTAATGCTTATTTCTTTTATCTTTTTAGATTTTGCATTAAATCATGTCATTTAGTCTCCTAAGTGATTTTTCATGTACAAGTTTGGAAGAAGCTATTTTGTACTTGTGTTAATTTATTCATTATATAGGGGGCTATGATCATAATCACCTTGTCATGTGGTTCATATGTTTATGTCAAGAAATTAACCTCATGAGTTGATCAAAGAGAAGCTCTCAGGAGGTGTGTCTTGACATCTGTGTTGAAAACCTATACGAATTAGTTATAATGTGAGAAAGCACATCATAATGCTATGTGATACAGAAAAATGAACTGCCCTGCTATACAATTAGCTACAGGAAAAAGAAGAAAGTGCTAAAATCCCAAATCTCCAAACTGTTATTGTAAATGCTTTAACACAGTCAAAAAACTCAGATGTGAACACTCCAAGGACCACACATTGTTGTGTTATCGTGACTTGTGGCTAAATAAAGGATTTATAGCTCTAGAGAATGTGGTGGTTCTTGGAGTGCTCACATTTGAGTTGTTTGACTGTTTACACTGCATTGAGCACTTTTACATCTCTCAGTTTTTGGTAAATGCTGTAACACACTTAGTGCTACAACATGGGCAGCCTACAGTTTTAAAAGCTGTTAGATGCTCCACACTTTTGTCTGTGTGGATTGGTGAAATGCATTACAACTTTTATAGCTGTAAAAGTAGTTCTGATGCTGTTAACTGGTGGTATAAGTGCTTGCTGCAGACTTGATCATAACCAAAGTTATGCACCTTTGAAAGTTGTTCTGCAGCACTGTATAACTGCTTTATCTTTCTTCCAGTTTTGGAACATAATTAGTATTCTCAATTTATTACAGTACTGTTATTTCCACCTTTCATTTCACATAGTTACTGTACATTATAATCTTAAACATTTGCAAAGCTATATTTCTTTAAATATGATTATGATTATTTACTTTCCTGTTACATGAGTTTGTGTTGACGGCTTGATTTAAAACTGTTTCAGGTGAAGCACTTTTAGAAAGCAATACTGCTATCGACTACATTTACTGTTCTCCTTCACTGCGTTGTGTACAGACTGCTGCTGGCATTCTTAAAGGTAAGCAAAGAATCTTTATGATGTGTTTTCCGTTATCCTGAATCCACAGCTATTCACTTAGAACACCCTTTCATAAATTCTGAAACTTGTTCATTGACTAAACCTTGCAAGATCTTTGGCCTGCATCATATACTTTACTAACATCAAATTTATTTAGCTTGTCTTGAATGTCACTGGGATAGATTAATTTGCAACTTTAGTAAGATGTAAAGGTGACTATTCTTCAGTCTTTACTGTTTATGGGTATTTGTCCTATTAGCCTGAGATAGTGATTATGAAATGCTTTCTCACTCTGGTACTAGTCTGGGATTTTGCTCACCTACATTCAGTGGTGTAATGCAACACTGCCTTGGCTGGTTGCAACTTATGCTCAGTTGTTGACCATGAGGATCACAAGCCAGGTTACTGGATAGAGCAGTAAGTGATCAAGGGTCATCTGTGCTTTCATGGGTGAGATGGAGAGTGGGATAGTGTAGGATGAGGAGCCGCAGTGCCTTTTTTTTAAGAGAATAAGAGGATTGCACTAGCAGTATTAATTTGTCAGTAAGTGCTTAACAAGATGCACTATTGCCACATGAATGAGAGCATGATGTCCAACTTGCATACACAATGTGTTACAAGCATGCATCACTGCATAGCTCTGCATTCTGTCATAGGTGCAGTCTAAAACAGTTTACCAGTCCTTGCAATATGATTACCCAGACAACCATTTCAACTCTGACCCCATAATTTTCTGGGACTTGATCTGAGGGTGCTGTAAGGAGCCCTTTCTCTTAATGTGGAGGCCTGTCTTGGCTAAGGTTGTCTCAACCTGAATCTAATAAAGGATGTATTGAGTAGGGCAAGGGTTGTATGGGATGTAAGGCCCAGACTGGATCAAAGGTCACCTATTGTGATAGGTGGATCTTGCCTCTAGCTTGATATTCTGTTTATTTTTAACAAAGTGAGACTTATGAAATGGGGAAACTGCATAAGCGATAACCTCCACACTGCCCAAACCAAAGTCATCCATTTCCAGGATGTAAGTGCCATGTTGCCAGTCTGCATGCAGGCCTTGTTGCAGGTCTGCATGTGAGGCTTGGAAGTTTGTGCCACCGGCATGTGTTGATTGCTACTGCATCCATAGCTTATATTCTTGTGAATCTCTTCTCCTAGGTTTACAGCAAGAAAATAAGCTGAAGATGCGAATAGAGCCTGGTTTGTTTGAGTGGACTAAGTGGGTATCTGGCAATGTGTTACCTGCCTGGTTGCCAGTAACAGAGTTAGCCGCTGCAAACTTTGTTGTTGATACAACCTACAGGTAAGTAAAAAATGACTGACTCCAATTACTAATTTGCATCTTATTTGTCTGGACATTGTATAACTTCAGGCAGGACAACTTACTGTCTAAGCGTAGCCTCACAGTTTGTAGACCTGAACGAATGGCAATATTTATCAACTGTCTGACAAATTCTGAGTTTTGGTAGGAGGGGGACCAAGGAGGTGAGTAGTAGATGGCGAGATCAATTCATGGTGTGAGGAGAAATAGCAAATGTTAACAGTCACCTGTGAATGCAAACAACACTGGTTCATAGTGACACTTTCTCTGTCAAGTTAGAGTGACACATGAAATATTTAAAAAAAAAGGGTTCTGATACCTTCCCAACCCCATTGTTAGATAGACAGAGAGGTCAAATAGAATGAACATGGGGTAACACCAAGCTTCTTACCAAATGTATTCTATACCCTAAGGTGATGAGCTTTCCCACCCACTTATCTAACATCTTTCCCATCATTTTTTGGCAGTCTTCCAGTTTCTTCCCCAGTTTATGTATTTTCTTATATCTGGATTCCAAGATACCCCCTTTCTGCATTTGGTAGTTCTGAACTCTTCCCCCTTCAAGAGAACAACTGTTTTATTAGAATGCAGCTTCAAACCTGATTCCTCTATGAACTTATATAAGAATTTCAAACTTTCTGGTAGTTGTTGACTCGCATTTAACATTTATGATATAGGCATCCATAAATAGAAAAACAAGACTCTTATTTCCCTTGTCCACACACATCTATCCCCTTCTCTGCACTAGATACTCCATTACAAACAAAAATAATCAAAGTGACAAGGGACAACCCTATCAATTTACACATCTATTTCTACACGGTCAGATAAAGCACTATTTATGAAAAATCTCAAACATGGGTCTCTCTGTAAATCTTCAACCCCTTCTAGCCAACACCCCTTTGCTATTACGTCCTGTATGACTTTCTCTGTATATTTCCATGAGATGTAATCAGAAGTTGTCCACTGAGCTGAATCAATAACAACACATATTGCCTTTGCGACTCTTTTTTAACAATGCCACTGACAACCCTTAAAGATGCCACAGTAATTCAGATGTAACATATCAACCATAACCATTAACTCTTGAGCCAGGTGGCATGACCATGCTTGTTTCAGTTGACCTTTACAGGACCAAGTGCATAACCCAAGCTACCTTGGACCTGGTGGCAAACACTTTTAATTCTTCCTTTCCAACTCAAATACCCCTTGATATGATCACCGGTCAAATTGAGGCAAACTGAAGCTGAGCACCAATAGGGTGAAAACAAGGGAGGGTGAAGCCATAAGACCACTGCCTGAATCTTTGCCATGATGGTTGGATGAGAGGGCTACCAAACCAGCGAATAATCTGCAGAGTGGCACTGCACAACTCACTTAAATTAGATGAGCCATAGGCACAACCCCCAAGACTCATGCTTGCAGACAATGCAACTTATGGGTAAGTCACCCTTATCTGTATGTCTATGACAATGACCCCAGCTTTCCACTGGCATTCTCTCTTAGCCCAGTCAATGAAATCAACCCCCTGAAGAGTGCCCATTTACAAAACCCTATTAATATGGGTACAACTTTTCCAACCTACCTTTATTACTCTCACAGATAATTTTGCAACTACACTACTCAAGGTTGTTAGTCTGTAATTATTTTATGTTCCCTATACCACTTTTGTTGATTTAGATTAATTGCAGTAGATTCCCGTATTGAAGTCGGCATCCTACAATCTTTCAGTATCTTACTGAAGATTTTGGTCAATGCAACACTTATTTGTATACTCAGTTTCTTATAAAAATCAATAGGGAGGTTATTAGGACCACAACCTTACGCTCCTTATATCTTCTTATTTTGCCTCACTGTACCTCTTTCCTCCATGAACCTACATCTCCAGGTTGCCTTTATTCCATCCCTGTCCTTTAGTTTTACCTCTGCCTGTTGCCTTCTGTCTTACCTTACTATCTCAGTCACCAACTCTTACATACTCCGCTTCTGCAATTTTTTAATGGCTTATTTTCTACCGCCAGCCCTTTAAATCACATCTTGCCACCTCCCAGTTTAGCCTTATTGTGGCTTGGTTTGTTACGTTTTGTTCTGCACACTTTATGGTTAGCATTTCCTCATTGTCTGCCTGTCAATTAGGAGTCAGTCAGTCTACTTACCTAGTGTTTTTTTTATCTCTCAGGAAAGTAAAAGTGCCTTTCTTATGGATCCAGCTTCTGCCCAACATCAACAACTCCCAGTTTTCACATTCCTGCCTTCACCTTATTTGGCTTTTTTGTGGAACTCTACTGTCCCAAATAGTCTATCCTTTCTAGAACTGAGTACTACTTTAAAATACCCTTCAACAATCAGACAAATCTCCACCTCTCTGTTTTCATTAACATGATTTAACCATTGTCTGAACATCACTGGTTCATCTCTACTCCAGCTGTAGAAAAACTACTTAACACTTTGCCATGTCTCCCTTCTCCCATTTTGTGATCAGCAGTCTCTCTCTTTTATTCTTCACCTTTTCTTTCCTACATCATTCCTCTCCAGTCGTTCCTAGAATACCTGCCACATCAGAATGCTTTCCTGTCCACATTAACCCTTTACTGTCACAATGCTACATTTCCTCCACACCAAGCTTGAGTTCTTAGGTGAAAATTGTATCTAAATCCTTACTTATCTTACATCTCCCTCTTTGAATATACATATTGACTCTGCCCACATTCTAGGTCCCTAGAATGTTCCTTTTCCCATTCTCTCCCTTTCCTCACCTCTGGACATAAGCCTAGCAGCCTTTAAGTCAACCTCCTGGACTGAGCAATGCTCTCCTTCACCGATAACAATATAGTGTTTGCTTGCAAGTCGGCTGAATCGGCAGGCAGTCAGCTCTGCATCTACATGCTGTATAAAGGCGGGCAGCTCTACATCTACATTCTGTATAAATGCAGTCAGCTGTGCATCTACATTCTGTATAAATGCAGTCAGCTGTGCATCTGCATGCTGTATAAATGCAGTCAGCTGTGCATCTACATTCTGTATAAATGCAGTCATCTCTGCATCTACATGCTGTATAAAGACAGTCAGCTCTGCATCTACATTCTGTATAAATGCAGTCAGCTGTGCATCTGCATGCTGTATAAAGGCAGCCAGCTGTGCATCTACATGCTGTATAAATGCAGACAGCATTGCATCTGCATGCTGTATAAAGGCAGTCAGCTATGCATCCACATGCTGTATAAAGTGCAATAGGTAGTAACTTGATTCATTTCCGGCAGCTGCTGCTTATTGCCCTTAATATATTTTATTATGTTGCCAAATGTCTAGGTCAGCTCCACTTTATAAAGGGGGTGCCAATATCATTCTTTCCAGATTCAGATTATTGCTCTGCTCCCCCTACAAGCTTTTTTAAAAGGATCTCACTCACAGCTAATGATTTATCTATTATGTGACTGTGTACTCTGTTTCTCATAGCAAGACTTCACATCCAAGTGTGATGTTGAAACAACCTTGCTTTCAGTTACCAGTTATGCCTGGTCTAAGCTGAACAACAATACAATTGTTGTATGTCTCATCCTTTCTAAAAGTTTCAGTACTCTAATAAATAATTTACTTTATTGTTTGTATCTTCTAATTGCCTGTTGATTGGTTCTACATGTATGTATCTAGCAAAAAAACCCAGTCGACCAATGTGTGGTACAAAGTGCTGTAGTGGGGCCACTGCTATTTTCCATTTCTGTTATAAATACTGTCTGCAGATTTACTCTTTTTTTCTTCTCATAAGGTATGATTATGACTTTACTTCACATTGTCATTCTTAACTCCCATTCTGCAGTCCACTGTCATTATCCCTAACTCAGAATATTGTCATTTACTTAACTCTGATAGTGGCTTTGGGAGCCTCACTTGCTACTCTGTATATCTAAATATAAGTGCATGCTTTTCCCTATTGGATGCCCTCCTTCACTAGAGATAGACAAATGAGACGCAAGCTTTAAAATCCCTACTCTGGGCCAGTAATGAAGGAGCCTCAATCTTCACCACTGACACTGGAGAGAGGGACATTCACTTGGAATATAAATGGATACACTCAGTATTTCTGGATGAAGAACTTTCTGCATCAAGCTCATTTTCCCTTAAGAGCACACAGCCTGGGGTCTGGATTTCTCTATATCTGTCTCTCCTCAGGTCCCCAGTTAGGCTGTCTACTGGCACAGTTTTGTTCAGCACCCTCTCTGTGAAACCAGTGCTTCAAGTCTCTGCTCCCTGTAGCTGACACACACACTTTGAGATTTAATTTTCACACACACACACACACACACACACACACACACACACACACACACACACACACACACACACACACACACACACACACACGCACATGCACACGCACACACACACACACACACACACACACACACACACACACACACACACACACACACACACACACACACACACACACACACACAGACACCTGGGAAAGGCTGGCACAGATTACCTGCTCTGCCAACTATGCCCAGACTATAAGGTAGATTCACTGCCACCAGTCAGTTACTATAAGGCTCTTAAAAGGGTATCAAATTATGCTGAGTGAAGTTAATATTACTACAAGTGGTAATATTGGTCAAACAGCCAGGCTTCAGGAGTGGCCACAGTTATGTTATCACCAAATAAATATATGCAAATACTCTCAGAACTTAAATATTTTTCTAAAAGGACCAGCCACAAATAGAAGTTTAAATATATTTAATAATAAATAATAAAAGAACATGAAAGCACAAAATGTATATTTACAGTAAACATCAGAGTTTCATGCACTGGACATATTAAAAATATCACGGCTAGAAAGATTCACACAGTTACAGGAAAACAATGCTTGACTATTCTCACTATACTTTCCTAATTGATTTAGAGAATTACTATACCTGGTCACATACTAGCGCAAGGCAAGATGAAGTGGGTGAGTGGTCCTTGTTGTCAGATCTAAGACAGATTACAGAATACTGAGAGCAATCTCCTACTAATATCTAAATATTATTTCTGGCTTACAGAATAACATCACACATATCAGGTCATCTGCCTCTGCTTTGTGCACTAGCCCCCATCACTAGAAGCTGCCAGGGTTTACCAGATATGTGCTACAGTACACACTAGACCTTTAGCTAAGTTTTATTAACGCATCTGGAAGTCATAAAACAATAAAACCATTCCACTCTTCCTACAGGGACTACAACCTATTCTGCAGTACAGAAATTGCATCTCTGGCTCCATTCAAAACTGTGGGATAACATTTTTATGACTTAACCCATAAAGTAATTAATTTCAGATATATTTTAAAGTTGGCTGGACTGAGAATAACCTCTTGACTTCCAATATCCTCTGTTAAAACATATATATTTACTTTAGTTACAATAATGCATATACATTTCTTTTCTTTCCAGCAGGGCACACTGTTGATACATTTTAACACAAACAGCTTTACAAATATATTTTTCAATACAAGCATCTGTACAAATCAGTTTGATATACAAATGACATATAATTCCTTACAAAATTCCAGCTAGGTGTGCTAGCATATGTTACACATCCACTGCCCTACTTCTCCTGACATGGCTGGCAGTACCTCCTGTCATCACACGAGCTTCTCCAGATCATACATTTTGATGGATTATCCCTTGAAGTTACCCCTTATACAAACACCTTAGTTGTATGACTCCATATTGAAATCTCAAGACTTGAATTACTGTGACCCGAGATACCAAAAAATATGACT